>NW_024044837.1:156828-300186 GCF_015852505.1 Tachyglossus aculeatus
ACACCATTTGCAAAAAAACAGATCTCCGTTGCTCCACCTCACTTGCTCTCGTCTTGATCACTTGGACAGGGGATTGTTGGTTTGGAATGACTGTGGCTGTGCCCCATATGGGATATTAAAGTTTCACAGCCAAAGCCAACAAAGCAATCTCATCCATTTGTGTCTCCTGACTTAATTCCTTGGGGAGACCTTTCACTGTCCCTTATATTTGGTCCCCGTGGGCCCATCAGGAACCAAGAGAGTAACAAATCCCAAATCTTGCATCTGGTAGTAGGTAGAGAAAGCCCCATCTACTGAACCAGGGAGGCCAGATTGCCTCCGCTGCTGTGTGAATAGAGAAAACCTTGATTGCCTTCTTTTCGCTCATGTTCTGAAGGACGCGGGAAAACCTGACCTCGGGGTTGGGAGTAGGATTGGGTCACGTGTCCAATGGTCATAATTGGGAGGGCGAGGAGAGGGAATAGGGTCGTGAGAGTTTCCAGTCAACATGGGGGCAGGCGGACAGGTGGGAAATACCATAACAGGCATGCAGGTATCTCAGCACACTACCCTGGAGCCCAAGATCCCACGAGCAGGGCGTTCGGGGTGACCGTCAGGTATCATGGAGATCAAAGTGCTCGGGATAGTTGAGGATATCTCAGGGTCGCTTTGGCCCTTCCCTTTACCATTGTGGATTTCAGAGGGGGCACACATTACATGGAAGGACTGTGTCTCCACCTTCCCTCAAACCCTGAATTCCTGTGGCCTGAGACCCTGTCCTTGAGCCTCCATTCAGAACTGGTAATTATCAGAAAATTAATTAATCAATCAATCAATCAATGGCATTTGTTGAGGGCTAACTGCACAGCACTTTACTAATGCTTGGGAGAGTACGAAGGAGTTGGTAGACACGTTCCTTGACCACAAGAACCTTGCAATATAAAGGAAGAGACAGACATAAATATAAATCCACACGTAAATGAAGGATATGTGCGTAAGTGCTGTGGTACTGAAGCTGGGGTGAATAGCAAGTGCTTAAAAGGTTAAATAATTCAAGTGTATAAGCTATGCATAAAGGAGAGGGAGCTTGAGAAAAGAGGGCTTAAAAGGGAAAGACATCAGAGAGAAACAAATGCGTGCACACACACACACAGACCCACAGGCACAGACACAGACACAGACACACACACACACACACACACACACACACACACCCCACCCCAGAACATTATCCCCAGTCTGCCCTTTGTCATCCTTACTGACCCAAGCAGGATCCCTTTAATCCAGGGAGGCTCCCTGGTGACTGGCTAGTCTCTGGGCATCCTACCACTTCCTGTTCCAGATCCTCTACTCTTCAGAAGCAGTGTCGCCTACCGAAAAAAAGAAGGCCTGGAATTCAGAGTCCCGGCGTTCTAATCCCGGCTTCGCCACTTACCTGATTTGTAACCTTGGTCCAATCATTTAAATTCTCTGTTACAGTTCCCTCAACTGGAAACCGGGGATTCAATACTTGTTCTCCCTCCACCGTAGGTTGTGAGTCCCATTAGGGACCAAGTTATCTTCTATCTACCCTCAGCGTTTTATAAAGTTCTTGACACATAGTTAGGGCTTGACTTCCTTTCTTCCCACTCCTTTTTGTATCTCCCTGACTGACTCCCTATATTCAGCAACATCAACCCCCCTCCCCCGTCCCAGCCCCACAGCACCTATGTACATATCCGTAATTTATTTATTTACATTAATGTCTGTCTCACCCTTTAGATTGTACACTTGTTGTGGGCAAGGGATTTGTTATATTGTTGTGTTTTAATCTACCAAGCGCGTAGTACAGCTCCCTAAACACAATAAGGGCTCAGTTTATACGACTGATGGAATGACAAAAATCCACATTTGTAATTCACTCAAGACAGATATCCCGGACTCGTCTCCCCCTAGGTTCTTCTCCTTTTTCTGCCAATATGTCCAGGTAATGGCTGGGCTATGAGCTTCTTAACAATCACTGGGTCCTATGCTCATGGTCCCAAATTCCCTTCCTTCCTCAAAGCTTCTGACGAAATCAGTTCCCCACGTATTGGCAGATGATAAGTTGGGTGCATATATTGCCATGAAACCTTGACATTCATGGATCTGTCAAAAGGCACTCCCCCCCCCCCACCAGTCACATATACACGAGGCATTTACACATCCATTGTCCAGGGGGCATCTGCACCCATTCTCAGCAATCATGTATACATACTATTCAAATTATTTTTTGAGCATACTACCTTGAAGTACGTTTACGTTTGCCTACCCATGAGAACGAAAGCTCTATGTGCACAGGGTATTTGTCACATGCTTGTTTGTACTTTGATGAGAGATTAGAACAGTGCCTTGCTCCAAATGGGTACTCAGTAAATATAATCTCCATTCTAAGTATTAACTCTATTTCGACCTTCACGCAGGTTCCGGGTGCTGACACCTAAGGATCGCTGCTGGGACCATCATTCTTCTGTTGTCCCGCGGGGAGGTGTCAGCCATCAACACATGAAGTCACCTCAAGGAATGGGTCCTGATCTAGCCATGCCCAAGATCGCATGCACCCGGCCTGGGGTGGAGGACCCTGGGCATATCTGGAGCTGCCCCCACCCACTTAGTCTGGAAGGAGAGGAGAAACATCCCTCCATCCCCCTCCACTAGATCAGACTGACGGTACACTTGGAGTTATCCAAGAGGAGTCACCGGTCAACCGTGAGGAACCACAAGCCAGTCACTGACTTCATCCTCCTGGAGCTCACGACCGACCTGGATTTACTGGCGGTGATTCTCCTCTACATGTCTGTCACCTACATAATGAGCGTCACTGGCAACCTGACCATCGTCAATTTCACCTTAATGGATACCTGCCTCCGCACCCCCATGTACTTCTTCCGGCGCTGCTTCTCCTTCCTGGAGATCTGCTTCACGTCCACCTGCATTCCCAGCTTCCTGGCCACCACCGTCCCCGGGGGCAGGACCATTTCTTACAACTGTTGTGCAACTGAGCTATTCTTCTTCATCCTGCTGAGGGCAACCGAGTTCTTCCTCCTTGCCGCCATGTATTATGACCGCTATGTCTCCATCTGCCGGCCACCGCACTACACAACTGTTATGAGTCAAGGCGTCTGCACCCTGCTGGTCCTTTGCTCCTGTCTGACCGGGTTCATGGTCATCTTTCTTCTGGTCATCCTTGGTCTCCAACTGGACTTCTGTGGCTCCGAACCATTGACCACTTCTTCTGTGACATCTCACCTCTGCTCCTGCTCTCGTGCTTGGACACCTGGTTCCTGGAGCTGATGGCTCTTGTCTTGGCCGTGTGACCCCGTCCTACATGGCCATCGCCCGTGCCATCCTGAGAGTGCCCTCCACCCAGCAGAGGAGAAAGGCCTTTTCCACCTACTCCTCCCACATAGTCGTGATCTCCAACATATACGGCAGCTGTATCTTTATGTATATCAAACCATCTCCCAAGAAAAGGGTGGAACTAACCAAGGGGGTGGCAGTGATTAACATATCCTTGGCCCCCATGCTGAACCCCGTCATCTACACCTTGTGGAAACAGAAGGTCAGGCAGGCCTTCCAGGGCATGGTGCACCAGGGTGGATTTTCCTCCAGGAGGTGAGCCTCCGTTGGCAACAAAATCCAGCAGGAAAATGTGCAGGAGACGCAGAGGCTCACCTCCCTCCCTTCTCCTTCTACAGCCCAGAGCACACCCTCCGAACCCACCCACTGAACTCCTTGTCTTCCCTCCCAAACCCTGCCCTATCCCTGACTTTCCCTTCACTGTTGACGACACTACCATCCTTCCCGTCTCACAAGCCCGCAACCTTGGTGTTATCATCGACTCCGCTCTCTCATTCAACCCTCACATCCAAGCCGTCACCAAAATCTGCCGGTCTCAGCTCCGCAACATTGCCAAGATCCGCCCTTTCCTCTCCATCCATACCGCTACCCTGCTCATTCAAGCTCTCATCCTATCCCGTCTGGACTTCTGCATCAGCCTTCTCTCTAATCTCCCATCCTCGTGTCTCTCTGCACTTCAATCCATACTTCATGATGCTGCCCGGATTATCTTTGTCCAGAAATGCTCTGGGCGTGTTACTCCCCTCCTCAAAAATCTCCAGTGGTTACCAATCAATCTGCGCATCAGGCAGAAACTCCTCACCCTCGGCTTCAAGGCTCTCCATCACCTCGCCCCCTCCTACCTCACTTCCCTTCTCTCCTTCTACAGCCCAGCACGCACCCTCCGCTCCTCCGCCGCTAATCTCCTCACTGTACCTCGTTCTCGCCTGTCCCACCATCGACCCCCGGCCCATGTCATCCCCCGGGCCTGGAATGACCTCCCTCTGCCCATCCGCCAAGCTAGCTCTCTTCCTACCTTCCAGGACCTACTGAGAGCTCACCTCCTCCAGGAGGCCTTCACAGACTGAGCCCCTTCCTTCCTCTCCCTCTCGCCCCCCGTCCATCCCCCCACCTTACCTCCTTCCCTTCCCCGCAGCACCTGTATATATGTATATATGCTTGTACATATTTATTACTCTATTTATTTATTTATTTATTTTATTTGTACATATCTATTCTATTATTTTATTTTGTTAGTATGTTTGGTTTTTTTCTCTGTCTCCCCCTTTTAGACTGTGAGCCCACTGTTGGGTAGGGACTGTCTCTATATGTTGCCAATTTGTACTTCCCAAGCGCTTAGTACAGTGCTGTGCACATAGTAAGCGCTCAATAAATACGATTGATGATGATGATGATTTCGCACTATCCCTCCTCCCCCTTCCCTTTCCTTCCGCTCCTTTGAAACCCATATTATTCGCCTCTACCACCCCGTCCAGATTCTTGTAGCCGTCATCTACTGCTTCTGTCCCGACCTCCAACTTTTTTTTAACCATTTTGAAACACGATTTTGACGCCTTTCTCATCTTTCTTCTCCACTTTTCCATGCCCACTCTGACCCTCGGAGACGTCAACATCTACATAGATGTCCCCGGTGACTCCTCTGCTGCCTGCTTTCTATCTCTCCTTGACGCTGCGAAGCTCCTGCTTCACCTCAGCTCGCCACTTACCAAATTGGTCACACCCTCGGCCTCATCATCTCCTACCGTTACACTATCTCCACCCTTATCAACATCTGAAATCTGGACAGATTGGAATGTCTTTCCCACTCCGATTCAATCAGTGCAAATTGTACAAATTGTACAATTTGTACAGTGCATACTTGTACTCTGAAATCCCTCTCTCTGATCATAACTTTCTCACCTGCCTCCTCAGTCACATTTCTCCCCGCTGAAAATCTACATTACTACCCCACAGAGATGTCAACTCTCTCGACCACATCCATCTGCCTCAGGGAATCACAACCCACCTCGGCTCCCTATCCTCTCTGCCCAATCTTGACGACCAGGTTACTGTTCTCAACTCCTCACTCTAGGCTTCAAGGCTCTCCATCACCTCGCCCCCTCCTACCTCACCTCCCTTCTCTCCTTCTACAGCCCAGCCCACACCCTCCGCTCCTCTGCCGCTAACATGTCCAAGACTGAACTCCTTGTCTTCCCTCCCAAACCCTGCCCTATCCCTGACTTTCACATCACTGTTGATGACACTACCATCCTTCACGTCTCACAAGCCCGCAACGTTGGTGTCATCCTCGACTCCACTCTCTCATTCAACCCTCATATCCAAGCCGTCACCAAATCCTGCCGGTCTCAGCTCCGCAACATTGCCAAGATCCGCCCTCTCCTCTCCATCCATACCGCTACCCTGCTCGTTCAAGCTCTCATCCTATCCCGTCTGGACTACTGTATCAGCCTTCTCTCTGATCTCCCATCCTCGTGTCTCTCCCCACTTCAATCCATACTTCATGCTGCTGCCCGGACTGTCTTTGTCCAGAAACGCTCTGGGCATGTTACTCCCCTCCTCAAAAATCTTTAGTGGCTACCAATCAATCTGAGCATCAGGCAGAAACTCCTCACTCTGGGCTTCAAGGTTCTCCATCACCTCGCCCCCTCCTACCTCACCTCCCTTCTCTCCTTCTACAGCCTACCCCGCACCCTCTGCTCCTCTGCCGCTAATCTCCTCCCCGTACCTCGTTCTCGCCTGTCCCGCCTTCGACCCCCGGCCCACGTCCTCCCCCGGGCCCGGAATGCCCTCCCTCTGCACATCCGCCAAGCTAGCTCTCTTCCTCCCTTCAAGGCCCTACTGAGAGCTCACCTCCTCCAGGAGGCCTTCACAGACTGAGCCTCTTCCTTCCTCTCCCCCTCGCCCCACTGTCCATCCCCCCATCTTACCTCCTTCCCTTCCCCACAGCACCTGTATATATGTATATATGTTTGTACGTATTTATTACTTACTTATTTATTTATTTATTTATTTATTTATTTATTTATTTATTTATTTTATTTGTACATATCTATTCTATTAATTTTATTTTGTTAGTATATTTGGTGTTGTTCTCCATCTCCCCCTTTTAGACTGTGAGCCCACTGTTGGGTAGGGACTGTCTCCATATGTTGTCAAATTGTACTTCCCAAGCGCTTAGTACAGTGCTCTGCACACAGTAAGCGCTCAGTAAATACGATTGTTTGATTGATTGATTGATTGATTGATTAACCTCCTCACCGTGCCTCGTTCTCGCTTGTCCTGCCGTCCACCCCCGGCCCACGTCATCCCCCTTGGCTGGAATGCCCTCCCTCCCCACATCCACCAAGTTAGCTCTGTTCCTCCTTTCAAGGCCCTACTGAGAGCTCATCTCCTCCAGGAGGCCTTCCCAGATTGAGCCTCCTCCTTCCTCTCCCCCTCCTCCCCCTTTGCATCCCCTCCGCCTTACTTCCTTCCCTTCCCCACAGCACCTGTATATATGTATATATGTTTGTACATATTTATAACTCTATTTATTTATTTATTTTACTTGTACATATTTATTCTATTTATTTTATTCTGTTAATATGTTTGGTTTTGTTCTCTGTCTCCTCCTTCTAGACTGTGAGTCCATTGTTGGGTAGGGACCCTCTCTATATGTTGCCATCCTGTACTACCCAAGCGCTTAGTACAGTGCTCTGCACACAGTAAGCGCTCAATAAATACAATTGAATGAATGAATGAATATTTGCTCCTCTATTAACTTTATTAATGATGCGTATATAGCTATAATTCTATTTATTCTGACGGTTTCACACCTGTCTACATGTTTTGTTTTGTTGTCTGCTCCCCCTTCTAGACTGTGAGCCCAATGTTGGGTAGTAACTGTCTCTATATGTTGCCGACTTGTACTTCCCAAGCGCTTAGTACAGTGCTCTTCACACAGTAAGCGCTCAATAAATACGATTGAATGAATGAATGAATGAATGAATCCTCATTCCGGTTATTAAACATTAGCAGAAAGAACCACCAAAGAATCTTCCATTAGCTAGTGTCACCCGACTCACCCCTGGGGAGACTTTCATTGCCAGCACACCGCGATTGAATGAATTAATAAAGATCCAACTGAATAAGCTACGTAGAAGGGAAACGGAGTAGGGAAAAGTGGGATTTCATCTGTAAAGACCTCTGGGAGAGACAAATGTAACACACACACAGCGGAACTCAATCCCTAGTCTGCACTTTGTAATCCTTACTGTTCCAAGCAGGGTCCCTTTGATCCAGGGAGGCTCCCTGATGGCGGGCTAGTCACTTATCACCTCACCTGTACCATGTATACATATAATCTAATCTTCAAAAGCAGGATTGTCTAATGGAAAATACCTTGGGAGTTAGAGCACTTGCACTCTAATCACTGCTCCCACACTTAACCTGCTGTGTGAATTTGGACTAATCACTTAACTTCTCTGTACTTCATTTCCCTCATCAGAAAAATGGGGATTCAACTCTTGGTTTCCGTCCTACTACGATTTTGAGCCCCAGGTGAGACCTGCTTAACTTTGTATCCACCTCAGCCCTTAGTACACTCCTTAGTAGATAGTAATGAATGGAGAAAAGCACATTTATTATTTACCCAGGCAACCATTCAGAACTTGTCTCCTTCTCCCTTTTCTGACAGCATTTCCAGGGAATGACGGGGCTATGAGCTCCTTACCACACACTGGGTCCTATGCTGATGGTCCCAAACACTCTTCCTCCCTCAAGGCTGCAGGCAATCTCAGTTATCCAGGAGTTGACATTTGATGAGTTGGGGGCATGTATTCAGGTGAAATATTGACGTTCATGGGCTTGGAAAAAAGGCACTCCCTCCCCCATCCCCAGTGTACACAAAGTAGTCATGTACCCATGATCCACGGGGGCACACCGTACTCATTCTCGACAATCATAAATATATGCCTGTTAATTTCTCATTTTGACCATGCTATTGGTAAGTATGCTTACGTTTGAATGAGAATGGAAATTCCATGTGGGCAGGGAGTTTGTCCCTTGCTTGTAGAATACTTTTCTGAGTGACTAGAGCTGTGCCTTCTCCCAGTGGGTGCTCAATAAATGTAATCCCTACTCCAACAGTCACGCAGTTTCTCGATAATGAAGCCTAAGAATCGCGACTGGGACCACCACATTTCCATGATTCCGCGGGAAAATTTCAGCGATTAACCCATGAAGACTTGGTCCTAACACTACCATGCACGTGTTCCCATACACTCTTCGCGGAGTGGAGGACTCTGGGCATATCCGGAGCTTCCCCTGACCACCTAGTCTGTAAGGAGGGGAGACAATGCCCTCCATTCCCCTCATGTCAGTTGGACTGACAGTCCTCTGGTGCTATCCCAACAGGAATCACAGATCAGTCATGAGAAACCACACTGGGTTTATCCTCCTGGGCCTTACGGACAACTCGCACTTACTGGTGGTGATTCTCCTCCACACATTTGTCACCTACACAATGAGTGTCACCGGCAATCTGACCATCGTTACCCTCAACTTGCTGGGGTCCCGCCTCCACACGCCCATGTATTTCTTCCTGCACAGCTTTCTCTCGCTGGAGATCTGCTTCACGTCCGCCTGCATTCCCAGATTCCTAGCCACTATCGCCACTAAGGACAGGACCATTTCCTACAACTGTTGCATAACACAGTTATTCTTCTTCTTCCTGCTGGGACGACAGAGTTCTTTTTCCTGTCCGCCATGTCCTATGACTCTTACGTCGCCATCTGCCCGCCGCTGCATTCATTCATTCAATCTTATTTATTAAGCGCTTACTATGCACAGAACACTGTACTAAGCGCTACACGACCGTGATGTACTAGAGAGTGCACTGTGCTGGTGCTCTGCTCCTAGCTGGCCGAGTTCCTGGTCATCTTTCTCCCTATCATCCTTGGCCTCCAAATAAACTTCTGTGGCTCTGTAGCCATTGACCATTTCTTCTGTGACGTCTCCCCTATGCTCCTGCTCTCCTGCTCGGACACCTGGCTACTGGAACTTATGGATCTCGTCTTGGCCGTGGGGACAGTACTAATCACTTTGGTGTTAGTGGTCATATCCTACACGGCCCTCGCCCGCGCCATCCTGAGACTGCCCTCCTCTCAATAGAAGAGAACAGCCTTTTCCACCTGCTTCTTTCACATGGTCGTGGTCTCCATCACATATGGGAGCTGCAACTTTATGTACATCAAACCGTCGGCCAAGGACAGGGTGGACTTGACCAAGGGGGTGGCCGTGCTGAACACTTCCGTGGCCCTCATTCTGAACCCTTTCATTTACACCCTGCAGAACGAGCAGGTCAAGCAGGCCATCAGGGACCTGGTGCACCGCGTTGGATTTTCCTCCAGGAGGTAAGGGCTCTTTGGTGGCCAAATACAGCGGGCAAATCTACAGGAGACGAGGAAGATCGACCGAAGAAATTTGATGACTGTAAATTGGGCTAATGCTTCATCTGCTGCCCAACAAACAGGACCCGATGGTTCTCCATCCCTCTGTGCGCCCCATGCACCGGCCCTCCCGGAAATCCCTTCCCTGGCCAGGTCTCCCTGTTACCTCAGCCCTTTACCTTCATCCACCCGGGGTGAGTCAAGCTTTTCGACTCTGCAAGATAAAGATTTTCCGACGTTTGCTCAGCGGTCCTATGCCAAAACCAATAGAAATCCCAAGGTGTAATGTGGTTTTTTGAAAATACCCTTCCATAGCTGAGCTAAGTGAGGTCCAGCTGCTGGAGGAGTGACAGCTTTGGTCAATACGTGGAGGGGAAGCCAAAGTTCAACACATTTTTGTCTCCTCTCTCACTCCCACCCTCACAATCCCCAACTCACTACCACACTCTCAATTCCCCTCTTTCATCTGTCCTCAGAGAAGCAGCGTGGCTTAGTGGACAGAGCCCGGGTTTGAGAGTCAGAGGTCATGGGTTCTAATCCCAGTTCTGCCACTTGTCAACTGTGTGACTTTGGGCAAGTCACTTCGCTTCTCTGGGCCTCAGTTCCCTAATCTGTAAAATAGGGATGAAGACTGTGAGCCTCACGTGGGACAACCTGATACCCTTGTATCCCCCACAGCGTTTAGAACAGTGCTCGGCACATAGTAAGCGCTTAACATATATCATCATTATCATATTTGCATACGTTTTGTTGTACTGTAATTGCACTGATTGAATCGGATTGGGATAGACATTCCAATCTGTCCTATTTGGTCCGCTCTCAAGATGATCTGTGTTTTTATTCTGGCTCTCACTCTTTGAAAATCAACTTTGTCTATGTCCTCTATTCCACTGGAAAGCATTAGATGGCAGGAAGCAATTGACTCTCATTGGTTGTACTCTCCCAATCACTTAGTATAGTGTCTAGGACTCAGTAGGTCGTTAATAGATTCCATTTGAGGGATGGATGGATTACTTAACACTCAGTAAGCCCTCAATAAATGCTATTGGATTGATTGATTCATTCATTCAATCGTATTTATTGAGTGCTTACCGTGTGCAGAGCACTGTACTAAGCGCTTGGGAAGCACAAGTTGGCAAAATATAGAGATGGTCCCTACCCAACAGCGGGCTCACAGTCTAGAAGGGGGAGACAGACAGCAAAACAAAACATATTAACAAAATAAAATAAACATAATAGTAAATATGTACAAGTAATATAAATAGAGTAATAAATCTGTACAAAACTATGCTGGTGCTGTGGGGAGGGGAAGGAGGTAGGGCGGGGGGATGGGGAGTGGGAGAGGAAGGAGGGGGTTCAGTCTGGGAAGGCCTCCTGGAGGAGGTGAGCTCTCAGGGGCTTTGAAGGGAGGAAGAGAGGTAGCTTGGTGGATGTGCAGAGGGAGGGCATTCCAGGCCACAGGGGGGACGTGGGCCGGGGGTCGACGGCGGGACAGGCAAGAACGAGGCACATTGATGGGGTTAGCGGCAGAGGAGCGGAAGGTGCAGGCTGGGCCGTAGAAGGAAAGAAGGGAGGTGAGGTAGGAGGGGGCGAGGTGATGGAGAGCCTTGAAGCCGAGAGTGAAATTGATGGATTTCTTTGCATTCAAGGAAGTGCTCAATAAATACCATTTCATTAATTGATGGAGTGCGTTGGCTCACTAGACTCTCAGAAAATGCCCTGAGGTGAACTGATGGATGGATTTGCACTCAGCCGGTGCTCAATAAATAGCACTGATCGACTAAAGGAGTGACAGATTGACTAATTGATTGATTGACTTGATTGATGGATTATAGGCCTGGATTCCCAGTTCGTATGATGGGGAGTATGTTGATATAAGACCACAGGTCCTAGAAGGGGGCTGAGCTTTCGAGGAGAACTGCAGGGAGCATTGGGATTGGGCAATCAACAACAAACGACCGGCCGAGGGAAGCTGGGTAACACCTTATCTGCTATCCTTGTCGTTATTCCCGGAAATGTTACCAATTAGAGAGGCAGATCCCAGCCCTTTCCCTCCGTGGTTACCTGAGGACAGGGCAAGGTAGCGTGGCCAGCAGCCCCAGGAGGTCCTAGAAGGAAGCATTAAATTGATTTAATAATAATAATGATAATAACAATAACAATAATGGCATTTATTAAGTGCTTACTATGTGCAAAACACTGTTCTAAGGGCTGGGGAGGTTACAGGGTGATCAGGTTGTCCCACGGGAGGCTCACAGTCTTAATCTCCATTTTACAGATGAGGTAACCGAGGCACAGAGATGTGAAGTGACTTGACCAAAGTCACACAGCTGACAATTGGTGGAGACGGGATTTGAACCCATGACCTCTGTCTCCAAAGCCCGTGCTCTCTCCACTGAGCCATGCTGCTTCTCAATTTATTAATTCAGTAATTTATTGTTAATAAATAAATAATTTATTGATAATTTATTAATTATTGATTGATTAATTGGGAGGGGAGGGCCGACGAAGACCCCGGACCTCAAGGATGAAAACTCGGCTTGGAACTCCCTCCCCACACAGCGGAGCTCAACCTAGGACGCCGTTTAGAGTGGGGAAAAGGAGGCCACAGCAGCCCGGAGGCCGCCCCTTCGGCAACAGAGCTCCGCGCTCGGGACTCCACTGTGGAGTCACCCGCCCCTTTGGCAACAGAACTCCGCGTTCGGGAATCCACTGTGGCGTCACCTCGGGTCTCACCTCTCTGCGACGGAGCCATAGCCTGAGGAAGGAGAGAAAACGAAGGGAAGGAGAAGACATCTCCTACCAATAGGTCAATCAATGCCATTTACTCTACGCCTGCTCTGTGCAGAACAGCGTACCGAGTGCTTCAGCCTGCCCAGTAAATCTAGGTGATACGATCTATCAGTATTTTTATTATTCTCTATGTCCCTTCCTCTCGCTATTTATTGTTAAGTAGATAGACTCGGGTGATCATTTGGGTAAGGAGAACCTGGTGGAAAGAAGAGACTGACAGTGGGAGGAAGGGATAGGACGATGGGTGAGAGCGCTGACAAAAGCTCCGGAAAAGGCGAATGGCTCTCTCCCACCTTCTGAGAGAGCACAGTGCTTGTGATCGGTTCCTTTGAGATAGGAGGAGAGGCAGAACCCTGGATCCAAAGCATGAAATACCCCAATAAATGTTAATCTCGTTGAAGGCAGGAATCATGTCTATGTTTTATGGTACTTACCTACTATGTGTCAAGCATTGTATCACCCGCTGGGGCAGATACAAATAGTCAGTACTGACACGATCCGTGTCCCGCCTGGAGGACACAGTCTAAGTGGGAGAGAGTAGAATTCAATCCCCATTTTTAATGGTAATTGTTAAGCACCTAATATGTATCAAACACTGTTCTAGGCCCTTGGTTAGATAAAAATTAGATAGGTTGGACACAGTCTCTGTCCCGCCAGGGGCTCAATCTAAATAGGAGATAATACAAGAGAACTGAGGTACAGAGAAGTCAAGTTACTTGTCCATGATAAGGTAGCAGGGAAATGGAAAAGCCAAGATTAGAACCCAGGTTCTCTGACTCTCAGGCCCGTGACATTTTCCACTAGGCCACGCTGCTTCTCAGGTATATTTTCCATTGTCCTCTCCCAAGCTCTTAGTACAGAGCTGGGCCCCGAGTGGGAACTCAGGAATTGTGACTGATGGATTAAATGAGAGTAGGTTCCATCTCCAAAAGAGCCCAATAATTCAACCACCCTTAGGCCCAGCCACCATGTGGAGAAGGAAGATACCCATTGTTCCATTTCACTTGCTCTCCTCTTGGTCTGCCCTCCACTTTTCCTCTTCTCCCACTCCCTTCTGTGTCACCTTGATTTACTCCGTTTATTCATAACCTCTCCCACCCCGACAGCACTTATAATAATAATAACAACAATAATAATAATAATAATAATAATAATAATAATAATAATGGTATTTATTAAGAGCTTACTATGTGCAAAGCACTGTTCTAAGCGCTGGGGAGGTTACAAGGTGATTGGGTTGTCCCACGGGAGGCTCACAGTCTTAATCAACATTTTACAGATGAGGTAACCAAGGCACAGAGAAGTTAAGCGACTGGCCTAAAGTCACACAGCTAATTGGCTGAGCCGGGATTTGAACTCCTGACCTCTGACTCTGTCCCTTCTCCCCTCCTTAACTTCCATCTTCAACCACTCACTCTCCACTGGTTCCTTCCCCTCTGCCTTCAAACATGCCCACGTCTCTCCCATCCTAAAAAACCCTCTATTGACCTCACCTCACCTTCTAGGTATCGCACCATCTCCCTCCTACCATTCTTTTCCAAACTCCTTGAACGAGTCGTCTACACACGCTGCCTCGAATTACTCAACACCAACTCTCTACTCGACCCCCTCCAGTCTGGCTTCCGTCCCCTGTATTCGACGGAAACTACCCTCTCAAAGATCACCAATGACCTCCTGCTTGCCACGTCCAACGGCTCCTACTCTAGCCTAATCCTCCTGGACCTCTCAGCTGCCTTCGACACTGTGGACCACCCCCTTCTCCTCAACACGCTATCCAACCTTGGCTTCACAGACACCGTCCTCTCCTGCTTCTCCTCTTATCTCTCCGGTCGTTCATTCTCAGTCTCTTTTTCAGGCTCCTCTTCCCCCTCCCATCCCCTTACTGTGGGGGTTCCTCAAGGTTCAGTTCTTGGTCCTTTTCTGTTCTCGATCTACACGCACTCCCCTGGTGACCTCATTCGCTCCCACGGCTTCAACTATCATCTCTACGCTGATGACACCCAAATATACATCTCTGCCCCTGCTCTCTCCCCCTCTTCACCAGGCTCGCATCTCCTCCTGCCTTCAGGACATCTCCATCTGGATGCCTGCCCGCCACCTAAAACTCAACATGTCCAAGACTGAACTCCTTGTCTTACCTCCCAAACCCTGCCCTCTCCCTGACTTTCCCATCACTGTTGACGGCACTACCATCCTCCCCATCTCACAAGCCCGCAACCTTGGTGTCATCCTCGACTCCGTTCTCTCGTTCACCCCTCACATCGAAGCCGTCACCAAAACCTGCTGGTCAGATCTCCGCAACATTGCCAAGATCCGCCCTTTCCTCTCCATCCAAACCGCTACCCTGCTCGTTCAAGCTCTCATCCTATCCCGTCTGGACTACCGCATCATCCTCCCCTCCGATCTCCCATCCACTTGTCTCTCCCCACTTCAATCTATACTTCACGCCGCTGCCCAGATTGTCTTTGTCCAGAAATGCTCTGAGCATGTTACTCCCCTCCTCAAAAATCTCCAGTAGCTACCAATCAAACTACGCATCAGGCAGAAGCTCCTCACCATCGGCTTCAAGGCTCTCCATCACCACGCCCCCTCCTACCTCTCCTCCTCTCTCCTTCTACAGCCCAGCCCGCACCCTCCGTTCCTCTCCCGCTAATCTCTTCATCGTGCCTCGTTCTCGCCTGTCCCGCCGTCGACCCCCGGCCCACGTCACCCCCTGGCCTGGAATGCCCTCCCTCCCCACATCCGCCAAGCTAGCTCTCTTCCTCCCTTCAAGGCCCTACTGAGAGCTCACCTCCTCCAGGAGGCCTTCCCAGACTAAGCTCCCTCCTTCCTCTCCCCCTCCTCCCCTTCTCTATGCCCCCCGCCTTACCTCCTTCCCTTCCCCACAGCACCTTTATATATGTATATATGTTTGTACGTATTTATTACTCTATATATTCATTTATTTTACTTGTACATATCTATTCTATTTATTTTATTTTGTTAATATATTTTGTTCTCTGTCTCCCCCTTCTAGACTGTGAGTCCACTGTTGGGTAGGGACCGTTTCTATATGTTGCCAACTTGTACTTCCCAGGCGCTCAGTACAGTGCTCTGCACACAGTAAGCACTCAATAAATACAATTGATTGGTTGACTCCAAAGCCCTTGCTCTTTCCACTGAACCACGCCACTGTATATAATTTTATATATTTATATTTCTTTCTGTCTTCCCCTCTACACATATAAACTCATTGTGTACAGGGAATGTGTCCGTTATATTGTTCTCTCCCAAGCTCTTAGTACAGTGTTCTGCACATAGTAAGCACTCAATAAATATGATTGACTAACTTCAGGATTTGGTTACTTGGATTGGGTATTAATGGTTTTGAATGGCCCTCTGAATGGGGCCCAATCCGGGTATTAAACGTTCACAGTCAGAGCCACCAAGCATCTATCATTCATTAATATCTCCCGATTCACCCCTGGGGAGACATTCATTGTTCTCACAATTGGTCCACATGTGGCCATCAGGAACCAAAGAGAATCAAACTCCAACTCTTGCTCCTGCAGTTTTTACAGGAGCCCATCTCTTTCCCGAAGAGTAGAGAATGAATATCCTGCTTTGAGCAGAGAAATCTCCTGATGCCTCCGTTCCATCCCCATTTCCAGAGGACGCCAAAATTTTGACCTCGTGGCTAGTAGATGGGGTCGCTTTTCCAATGGCGATGAGAAGGCGAGGAAATGAGCATGGTTTGGGTGTGTGTGTGCATGAAAGCCTGGAACAGTGTAATAGGTAGGAAATTCTACGAGTGCTAGGGAAATGAGGCTCTCTCAGGGCCACCTTGGTCTGTTTCCTTCCCGTTGTGGATTTTAGATCCTCGGTTCATTGACGACTGCATCCACCTTCCCTCCTTCCCAAAGTACCGGCTTCCCAGAGCCTGTGATCCCGTCCTGGAGCCCTCCGTTCAGAACTGGTAATTTTCAGTCAATAAGTCAATCAATGGTATTTATTGAGGGCTTATTGTGCTAATCGAAATTTACGAATCAATTAATCAATGATGGTATTTGTTAAGCGCTTACTATGTGCCATGTACTGTTCTAAACGCTGGGGTAGATACAAACTTGTTCCACGTGGGGTTCACAGTCTTAATCTCCATTTTACAGATGAGGTAAATGAGGTACAGAGAAGTTAAGTGAATTGACCAAAGTCACATGGCTGACAAGTGGCGGAGTCAGGATTAAAATACATGAACTCTGAATCCCAAGCCCGTGTTCGTTCCACTAAGCCGTGTTGCTTCTCCTAAGCATTTGGGATACTTCGACAGAGTTGGTAGAGATGTTCCCTGACCACAGGAAGCTTACAGCTTAGAGGGAGAGGCAGAAATACGCACAAATTCAGAAGTGAACGGATATATACGTTAGTGCTGTAGTACTGAAGCTGGGATAAATCGCAACTGCTTAAAACGTAAGCATCCAAGTACATACGCCACTCAGAAAAAGGAGACGAGTAGGGGAAAAGAGGGCTTCATCCGGAAAGACCCAAGAGAGACCCAGATAGACACACACACGCACACACGCACACACACTCCGCCCTACCCCCACCCCCAGAACACAATCCCCAGCCTGATTTTTGTAATCCTTACTGTCCCAAGCAGGGGCCCTTTGATCCAAGGCGGCTCCCTGATAGCTGGTGAGTATCTGCAACATGTATCCAGATCCTCTAACCTTCAGTAGATATGTCGCCTAGTGGGAAAAGCACGCTTTAGGGGTCAGAGGACCTGGGTTCTGGCCCCTGCTCCTCAATTTACTTGCTGTCTGACCTTGGGCTAATCACTTAATTTCCCCGTGCTTCAGGTCCCTCATCTGCAAAATGGGGATTAAATTATTGTTCTCCCTCCTATTTAGATAAGGACACCCAAGTGAGTCCTGATTACCTTTGATCCAACCTAGTGCTAACTACAGTGCTTGGTACATAGCAAAGGAACGATGAAATAACTTTTATTATTCACTCAGGGCAGAAACCCCAGACTTGCCTTCGGACGGCCTTCTGCCTTTTCTGGCAACATCTCCAGGGAATGACGGGAACATGAGCTCCTTAACACTCACTGCGTCCTATGCCTATGGTCCCAACCAGTCTTTCTCCCTCAAGGCACCTGGTAACCTCAGTTATCCAGGCATTGACAGTTGATGGGTTGGGGGCATGAATTCAGGTGAAACCTTGGCAGTTTTCCCCCTCTCTGGTTTAATAGATACAGAATGGGCCTTGGAGTCCGAGGCCCGTGGGTTATAATCCCGGCTCGACCACTTATCTGCTGTGTGGCCTTGGTCAAGTGTCTTCACTTCTCTCTTGCCTCAATTACTCCATCTATAAAATGGGGATGGAGACTCTGAGCCCCACGTGGAACATGGACTGTGTCCTGCTCAATTTGCTGGTATCCACCCCAGCGTTTGGTACAGTTCCTGACACATAGTAAGCTCTTGGCAAACGACACAAACATTATTATTATGATTATTATTAGTACATAAGGCATTTGTGGACCCATGCTCCGGGGGCAGGCAATCTGAACCCGTACTCAACAATCATGTATATATGCTAATTCAGGTGCCCATTCTGACTACATTATTAGTAAGTAATTTACGTTTGCCTCCCCATGAGATTGGAAGTTCCATGTGACTAGGAAATGTATCACCTGCTTGTTGTGTACTTTCCCTAGCGATTAGAGAAGTGCATCGTTCACAATATATGCTCAGTAAATGTAATCTCTACTCCTTCACGCAGGTTTTCGGTAATGAAGCCTAAGGATCATGGCTGGGACCATCAGACTCCCTTTGCCCCACGGGGAGGTGTCAGCCATCAACACATGAAGGCATCTCAAGGACTGGGTCCTGACCCTGCCTTGCCCAAAGTCTCGTGCACCCTCGTAAACACATAATGATGATAATAATAATAATAATAATAATAATAATAATAATAATAATGGTATTTGTTAAGTGCTTACTATGTGCGAAGCACTGTTCTAAGCGCTGGGGGAGATACAAAGTGATCAGGTTGTCCCTCCTGGGGCTCTTAGTCTTAATCCCCATTTTACAGATGAGGTAACTGAGTCACAGAGAAGTTAAGTGGTTTGCCCAAAAGTCACACAGCTGACAGGTGGCAGAGCCTGGATTCGAACCCATGACCTCTGACTCCCAAGCCCGTGCTCTTCTTATTATCTGTGTGGAATCTTCTTCGAAAAAGAAGGACAACTATAACTTACCTGATGGTATCTACTAAGCAATTAAGTGCTTAATACAGTGCTTGCATATACTAGGCACTCAATAAATACCATTGATGGTAATGATGATAATGAACCAGAGCACTGTACTAAGCGCTTGGGAGCATTTGATACAACTGGGTTGTGCACTTTTATTTGTAATCTGCTTGAGAGACAGGGACTGTGTTTACTCCCCAACCTGTGTACTTTCTCCTACCATTTATTATTCATTCAGTCGTATTAATTGAGCTCTGACTATGTGCACAGCACTGCACTAAGTGCTTAATACAGTGCTCTGCAAACACGAAGCACTTAATGAATGCAATTACGTCACTTCTACTATGTACTGGAACATGAATTCCTGGACCACTGGTTAAGTGGATTGTCCAAACAGTGTTTCGAATAGCGTTTGACACATATAAAGTGCTTAACAAATACCATAAAAACAAACAAATAAACTCCAGGTGTGCCAGGAGATTAGCAAAAGCCTGGCAGGAAAAGAAGTGTCTCAGGTGGTTTCACTCTGTCTCTGAGCTCCTTGGCCTCCCTGGACTAGCACCCCAACTAGTAAAAGCGGTGTGGGGGGGGGCCTGGGGGACACAATGATACAACTACGCCCCACAGCACCTCCCAACCCGAGGGGGGGATTAAAACAAGCCACCCCCTCCAGGGCTCGGCTTGTTCCAGCCTCTCGTCGGACAGAGAGGAGGTGAAAATCAGAGATTTGCTCTTGGGGTTCCAACGTTCAGAGAAGAGGAGGCAGACGAGATTGGCCGACTCAATCCCTACCGTCTAAATTGGTGACCGGTACGTGAGAACCCTATGTGCTATTCTATCATTTGTCAGGTTGTCAAGAGAAGTGTTGGGTTTGGGGTTTAGCCATCATATTGGAGAAGCAGTGTGGCCTTGTGAAAAGATCCCTGGTCTGGGAGCCAGAAGGATCTGGGTTCTAATCCCGTCTCTGACGCTTGTCTGCTGTGTGCCTTGGACAGGCCACTTGGCTTCTCTGTGCCTCAGTTACCTCAACCGTAAAATGGGGATAAAGACTGTGAGCCCCATGTGGGACAGGGACCGTGTCCCACTTGGTTAGCTTGAATTTACCCCAGCGCTTAGTATAGAGCCTGGCACATAGTAAGTGTTTGACATATACCGAAAAAAATATTTTTTTCCTGAAAGGAACCAGTCTCCATGCATCTCTAGATTGTATGCTCGTCTACTTATTTTTATTTATTCATTATTTATTAAGCGTTCCCCGTGTGTCAAGCACTGTTATAAGCACTGGGGTAGATACAGGTTAATCTGTTTGGACACAGTTCCGGTCCCACACAGGGCTCACAGTTTAAGTAGGAAGGTAGACAAGCTCAGTGTGGTCATGGAATGTGTTTATCAACTCTGTTGTACTCTCCCAAGTGCTTAGTAGAGCACGCAGTGATCAAGCACAATAGATACCACTGCTTAATCGATACTGATGTGGGGACAAAAGGTGTATACTAGTGGAAAGGGCAGAAAACTGGGAGTCAAAGGGGTGGGAATCACTTGCTTGCCATGTGGTCTTGGACAAATCACTTAAATTCTCTATGGCTCAGTTTCCTCATCTGTAAAATGAGCATTAAAATACCAGTTTCCCTTCTTCCGTGTGGGACAGGACCTGTTTCTGATATGATTGGACTTTATTCATTCATTCATTCCATCAATCGTATTTATTGAGCGCTTACTGTGTGCAGAGCACTGTACTAAGCGCTTGGGTAGTACAATTTGGCAACATATAGAGACGGCCCTTACCCAACAGTGGGCTCACAGTCTAGAAGGGGGAGACAGAGAACAAAACAAAACATATTAACAGAACAAAATAAATAGAATAAATATGTACAAGTAAAACAGAGTAATAAATATGTACAAACATATATACACATATACAGGTGCTGTGGGGAAGGGAAGGAGGTAACGCAGGGGGGATGGAGAGGGGGAGTAGGGGAAGAGGAAGGAGGGGGCTCAGTCTGGGAAGGCCTCCTGGAGGAGGTGAGCTCTCAGTAGGGCCTTGAAGGGAGGAAGGGAGCTAGCTTGGCGGATGGGCAGAGGGAGGGCATTCCAGGCCCGGGGGATGACGTGGGCCGGGGGTCGATGGCGGGACAGGCGAGAACGAGGCACGGTGAGGAGATTAGTGGCAGAGGAGCGGAGGGTGCGGGGTGGGCTGTAGAAGGAGAGAAGGGAGGTGAGGTAGGAGAGGGCGAGGTGATGGAGAGCCTTGAAGCCCAGGGTGAGGAGTTTCTGCCTGATGCGCAGATTGAATGGTAGCCACTGGAGATTTTTGAGAAGGTGAGTAACATGACCAGAGCGTTTCTGGACAAAGACAATCCGGGCAGCAGCATGAAGTATGGATTGAAGTGGGGAGAGACACGAGGACTGGAGATCAGAGAGAAGGCTGATGCAGTAGTCCAGACGGCATAGGATGAGAGCTTGAACGAGCAGGGTAGCGGTATGGATGGAGAGGAATGGGCGGATCTTGACAATGTTGTGGAGCTGAGACCGGCAGGTTTTGGTGACGGCTTGGATGTGAGGGGTGAATGAGAGAGCGGAGTCGGGGATGACACCAAGGTTGCGGGCTTGTGAGACGGGAAGGATGGTAGTGCCGTCAACGGAAATGGGAAAGTCAGGGAGAGGGCAGGGTTTGGGTGGGAAGACAAGGAGTTCAGTCTTCGACATGTTGAGTTTTAGGTGGCGGGCAGACATCCAAATGGAGATGTCCTGAAGGCAGGAGGAGATGCGAGCCTGGAGAGAGGGGGAGAGAGCAGGGGCAGAGATGTAGATCTGGGTGTCATCAGTGTAGAGATGATAGTTGAAGCCGTGGGAGCGAATGAGGTCACCAGGGGAGTGCGTGTAGATCGAGAACAGAAGGAGACCAAGCACTGAACCTTGGGGAACCCCCACAGTAAGGGGATGGGAGGGGGAGGAGGAGCCTGCAAAAGAGACTGAGAATGAACTACCGGAGAGTTAAGAGAAGAATCAGGAGAGGACGCAGTCTGTGAAGCCAAGGTCAGGTAGCGTGTTGAGGAGGAGGGGGTGGTCCACGGTGTCGAAGGCAGCTGAGAGGTCGAGGAGGATTAGGATGGAGTATGAGCCGTTGGATTTGTCAAGCAGGAGGTCATTGGTGACCTTTGAGAGGGCAGTTTCCGTAGAATGCAGGGGACAGAAGCCAGACTGGAGGGGGTCGAGGAGAGAGTTGGTGTTGAGGAATTCGAGGCAGCGCGTGTAGACAACTCGTTCAAGGAGTTTGGAAAGGAATGGTAGGAGGGAGATGGGGCGATAACTAGAAGGTGAGGTGGGGTCAAGAGAGGGTTTCTTTAGGATGGGAGAGACATGGGCATGTTTGAAGGCAGAGGGGAAGGAACCAGTGGAGAGTGAGCGGTTGAAGATGGAAGTTAAGGAGGGGAGAAGGGATGGAGCGAGAGACTTCATGAGATGGGAGGGAATGGGGTCAGAAGCGCAAGTGGCCGGAGTAGCACTTGAGAGGAGGGAGGAGAGCTCCTCTGAGGATATTGCTGGGAAGTATGGGAGAGTAGCAGAGAGTGCTGAGAGCCGGGGGGTTGGAGAAGGGGGGGGAAGTGACTTTGGGGAGGTCGGACCTGATGGATTTAATTTTGTTAATGAAGAAGGAGGCCAGATCGTTGGGGGTGAGGGAAGGAGGAAGGGGAGGAACCGGGGGTCTGAGAAGGGAGTTGAATGTACGGAAGAGCTGGCGGGGGTGATGGGCATGGGTGTCAATGAGGGAGGAGAAATAGTTTTGTCTGGCAGAGGAGAGGGCTGAGTTAAGGCAGGAAAGGATTAACTTGAAGTGAACGAGATTGGCATGGTGCTTAGACTTTCGCCAGAAGCGTTCGGCAGCTCGAGCATAAGAGCGAAGGAGGCAGACAATGGCAGTGATCCAGGGCTGTGGGTTAGCGGTACGCGAGCAGAGAAGTGAAAGGGGAGCGAGTGAGTCTAGCTGAGTAGAAAGGGTAGAGTTGAGAGCAGTAATCTGATCATCAAGAATGGGCAGAGAGGAGAGGGAGGCGAGGTGGGGTGTGAGGCGTTCAGAAAGATGGGTGGGGTCAAGAGAGTGGAGATCTCTGTGAGGGGGTAATATGGATTTACAGGGGAAAGGAGTGTGAGTGAGGAGGCAGGTGAGAATATTATGATCAGAGAGGGGGATTTCAGAGTTGGTGAGGGTGGACACGGTGCAGCGATAGGAGATGATGAGGTCGAGGGTATGACCAAGTTGGTGAGTGGGTGAGGTGGGGTGGAGGAAGAGGTTGGCAGCCTCGACGAGAGATAGAAGGCGGGCGGCAGCGGAGTCATCAGGGATATCCATGTGGATGTTGAAGTCTCCGAGGATCAGAGTGGGCATGGAGAAGCAGAGAAGGAAGGTGAGGAAAGGGTCAAAGTCGTTAAAGAAGTTGGAGGTGGGGCCGGGAGGGCGGTAGATGATGGCTATAAGAATCTGGAGGGGGTGGTAGAGGCGAATAATGTGGGCTTCAAAGGAAGGGAAGGAAAGGGAAGGGGGAGGAGGGATAGTGCGAAAGCGACATTGGGGGGCGAGAAGGAAACCGACACCTCCTCCTTTTCCGGTGAGTCTGGGGGAGTGGGAGAAGAAGAGACCTCCACTGGAGAGAGCAGCAGAAGAGACCGTGTCGTCCGGAGACAGCCATGTTTCAGTTAGGGCGAGGAGGAGTAGAGAGCTGGAAAGGAATAGGTCCAGGATGAAAGGGATCTTACTTAAAACGGAGCGGGGGTTCCAGAGGCCACAGTTGACAGCATCTGTCGAGGGGGGGGGAGGAAGGGGGAAGGGTGCGAGGGGTGGGGAGGTTTTGGATTGGGGTGAGTTGGCGGGGGCCTGGGCGGAGAGAGTGGGAAGAGGGGTGGCGATGGGAAAAGAGAACTGGGATGGGGGGGGTGGGAGGAGGGGAGTGAGGGTGCTGGGAGGGAGGAGCAGAGGACCTGCGCTGGTACAGAGGTATCCTTGGTAGGGGGTGAGGGGGAGTGGTCTTGGTGGGGGAGAGGGAGGGAAAAAGCTGGGTGGGTGAGGGGAAGGGGAAGGTGAGGAATAGGAATGGCAGTTGGGTGCAAGGGAATTTAAAGTTCATGGTGAGTTAGCAGGGCGAGTGACAGTACAGCGGGAGGTTAACAATAGAGATGCAGAAGCAATAAAACAGTAGCAATGATATAAGAAGGGGATGGCATCACAGGGTGTAGTTAAACAATTAATATACTATGGCAATAATAAAATTGGCAGATAATGATGTCCCAGAGAGCAGATACAAACTATTTTGTGCTGGAGTAGGGTGAACCTGTTAAGGGGGACTTTATCCATTCCAGTCCTTGGAACATAGTATGTGCTCCACAAATACCACAAGTAGTTTTCAAATCTGGTGAATCGAACATATTAGTATCATGGTATTTACAGTCTAATAGAAAATGGGTAACCTCAAACTGGCAGTGTGTCATCAGTCAATCGATCGATGAACTACATGCAGAGTACTGTACTAAGCACTAGAGAGAATATAGTACAACACAGTTGGTTGACATGTTCCTTGTCTACAAGGAGTTTATAGTCTAGAAGGGGAAGCAGCCATTGATTAATCAAGCCATCAATCAATGGCATGTATTGAGCACTGACCATGTGTAGAAAACTGTACTAAGCACTTGGAAGAGCCAAATAAGTGTCACCATGATCTTGCCAATAACAAGAAAGTAGAAATACTAGTGCAAGTTTTTGCAAAAAGCTTCTTTGTGATGATTTGACACATTTGTAATGGTTACAAATGGTCTTCTACACAACTAGGACATCTTAACTCTGGGAAGGAAATGACCAATCTCACGGCGTTGACGAGTTCCTCCTGCTGGGATTCCCAGAAGTCCGGGAGCTGCAGCTGGTCCACGCTGTGCTGTTCCTCCTGGTCTACCCGGCGGCCCTAATGGGGAATCTCCACATCTTCGCTGCCACTGCCCTTGACCGGAGCCTCCATACCCCCATGTATATCTTCTTCAGGCATCTGCCCATCCTCGACCTCTGCTACATCTCCGTCACCGTCCCCTAATCCATCCACAACTCCCTGACCTACCGTAGAGAAATCTCCTTCCTGGGTTGCATCTTTCGATTGTTTTTCCTCCTGCTGTTCGCCTTCTCTGAGCTGTACTTCCTGACGGCCATGTCCTACGACTGCTACGCCACTATCTGCCGCCCTCTGCGCTATGAGGTCATCATGGACCGAGGGGCCTGTGGGAAGATGGTCTCTGCCGCCTGGCTGGGTGTTACCATGAGCGCCGACATGTACGTAGCTGCCACCTTCTCCGTCAGCTTTGGCAGGTCCATTGTGATCTGCCATTTCTTTTGTGACACTCCCAAAATGATGGAACTTTCAATCCCCAGTGGGAACCTCCAGGAAACTGGAGTCACGGTCTTCTCCGCCATTCTGAACGTGTCATGTCTCATCTCCATCGGCATCTCGTACATGCACATTTTCCGGGCCGTGCTTAGGATGCCAGCCGCAGAGGGCCAGGCCAAAGCCTTCTTCACCTACCTGTCCTCCCCACCTCACCGTGGTGATTTTATTCATCTCCACGGGAACTGCCGCCCACCTCAGGCCGCCCTCAGACTCCTCCTCGACTATGGACATTCTGGTGTCCGTATTCTACACCATGGTGCCCCCAACCCTGAAGCCCCCTCATCTACAGCCTGAGGAGCCGGGAAATGAAGGCAGGCAGCTCTGAGGAGGGTGCTGGGGGTGATGGCTCTGAGAAACAGGGACATATGAAGCTCGTCCTGGGGACGGGTACCTCTGGGGGACAAATCCTATAAGAAATTAATGACCTTCTTCTAGGGAAGGCTCAGGAAATAGATCACTCAATTAAACTAACAAAATTTTTGAACGGTAGTTGTTAAGCACTTACTAGGTGCCAGGCACTGAACTAAGCGCTGGGGTAGTTACAAACTCATCAGGTTGGCTACAGTCCCTGTACCACATGGTAATCACTTCCAGTTCACTAGTTGAACCATGAAACCCCGCCCCTACCCCATCCCAGTTCTACTTTGTCATCGCCACCCCTCTTCCCACACTCTCCGCCTAGGCCCCCTCCAACTCATCCCAAAGCAAACACTGCCCACCCCTCGCACCTTTCCCCCTCCCTCCCCTCCCTCCACAAGTGTAGCCTCTGGAACCCCCGCTCCATTATAGGTAAGCTCCCTTTCATCCTGAACTTATTCCTTTCCTGCTCTCTACTCATCCTCGCCCTAACTGAAACATGGCTGTCTCCGGACGACACGGTGTCTTCTGCTGCTCTCTCTAGTGGAGGCCTCTCCTTCTCCCACTCCCCCAGACTCACCGGAAAAGGAGGAGCTGTCGGTTTCCTTCTCGCCCCCCAATGCCACTGTCGCTTAAATGTACGGAAGAACTGACGGGGATGATGGGCATAGGTGTCAATAAGGGAGGAGAAATAGTTTGGTAGAGGAGAGGGCAGACTTAAGGCAGGAAAGGATAAACTTGAAGTGAACGAGGTTGGCATGGTGTTTAGACCTTCGCCAGCAGCGTTCAGCAGCTCGAGCATAAGAGCGAAGAAGGCGGACATTGGCAGTGATACAGGGCTGTGGGGTACTGGTACGAGAGCGGTGAAAGGAAAGGGGAGCGAGGGAGTCGAGCTGAATAGAGAGGGTAGAGTTGAAAGCAGTAATCCGGTCATCAAGACTGGGTAGAGAGGAAAGCGAGGCGAGGTGGGTTGTGAGGCACTGAGAAAGATGGATGTGGTCGGGAGAGTGGAGGTCTCTGTGAGGTAGTAATATGGATTTACAAGGGAGAGGAGTGTGAGTGAGGAGGCAGGTGAGAAGGTTATGATCAGAGAGAGGGATTTCAGAGTTGGTGAGTGTGGAGATAGTGCAGCGGTAGGAGATGATGAGGTCGAGGGTGTGACCAAGTTGTTGAGTGGGCGAGGTGTGGTGGAGCAAGAGGTTGGCAGCGTCAAGGAGAGATACAAGGCGTGCAGCAAAGAAGACACCTGGGTTATCCATGTGGATGCTGAAGTCTCCGAGGATCAGAGTGGGCATGGAAAAGGAGAGAAGGAACGTGAGGAAAGGGTCAAATTCGTTAAAGAAATTGGAGGTGGGGCCGGGGGAGTGGTAGATGATGGCTACAAGATTCTGGAGGGGGTGGTAGAGGCGAATAATGTGGGCTTCAAAGGAAGGGAAGGAAAGGGAAGGGGGAGGAGGGATAGTGCGAGCTGCAGGCAATCTTAATTATCCAATTGTTGACATTTGATACGTTGGGGGCATGTATTCAGGTGGAATATTGACATTCATGGGCTTGCATGAAGGGCATTTCCCCCCTTCCCCCACTCACATGTACACAAGGCATTCCAGGGGGCACTCTGTACTCATTCTCGACAATCTTGTCTTTTATGTCTTTTAATTTCTCATTTTGACCATGGAATTGGTAATTGTGTTACGTTTGAATGAGAATGGAAATTCCATGTGAGCAGGGAGTTTGCCACTTGCTTGTTGAATACTTTTCGGAGTGACTAGGGCTTTGCTCTCTCCCAGTGGGTACACAGTAAATGTAATCTTCATTCCAACACGGTATCGAAGCCTAAGAATTGCGGCTGGGACCACCACACTTCCATGGTCCCGTGGGTGTCAGCCAATAACTCATTAAGTCATCACAAGGACTGGGTCCTAACACCTCCATGCCCATGGTCTCATGAATTCTGCATGGAACGGAGGACTCTAGGCATATCCGGAGCTTCCCCTGACCACCTAGTCTGGAGGGAGAGGAGACACTGCCCTCCATTCCCCTCCAGTCAGTTGGACTGAAAGTCTTCTGGTGTTATCCCAACGGAAATCACAGATCAGTCATGAGAAACCACACTGAGCATATACTCCTGGACCTTACAGACAACCCGCATTTAAAGGTGGTGATTGTCCTCCACATGTCTGTCACCTACACAACGAGTGTCACCGGCAATCTAACCATCGTTACCCTCACCTTGCTGGAGTCCCGCCTCCACACGCCCATGTACTTCTTTCTTTGCAGCTTCTTCTTGCTGGAGATCTACTTCACGTCCGCCTGCATTCCCAGATACCTGGCCACTTTCGCCACCAAGGACTAGATCATTTCCTACAACAGTAGTATAACAATTATTCTTTTTCTTTCTGCTGGGGGCGACCGAGTTTTTCCTCCTGTCCGACATGTCCTATGACCAATACGTCGCCATATGCCGGCTGCTGCATTCATTCATTCATTCTTTCCTTCAATCGAATTTATTGAATGCTTACTGTGTGCAGAACACTGTACTAAGAGCTACACGACCGTGATGTACCAGAGAGTCAGCACTCTGTTGGTGCTCTGCTCCTTGCTGGCCAGGTTTCTGATCATCTTTTCTTCTATCTTACTCCAATTAGACTTCTGTGGCTCTGTATCCATTGGCCATTTCTTCTGTGGCGTCTCCCCTATGCTTCTGCTCGGACACCTGGTTACCGGAACTTATGGCTCCTGTCTTGGACGTGGGGACACTACTAATCACCTTGGAGTTAGTGGTCATGTCCTGCATGGCTATCGCCCACGCCATCCTGAGACTGCACTCCTCTCAACAGAAAAGGAAAGCGTTTTCCACCTGCTTCTCGTATATGGTCGTGGTCTCCAACACATATGGGAGCTACAAATTTATGTACATAAAACCGTCTACCGAGGACAGGGTGGACCTGACCAAGGGGGTGGCCGTGCTGAACAATTCCGTGGCCCCCATGCTGAGCCCTTTCATTTACACCCTGCGGAATGAGCAGGTCAAGCAGGCCATCAGGGACTTGGTGCACCTCCAGGAGGTGAGGGCTCTTTGGTGACCAAATCCAGTGGGAAAATGAACAGAAGATGAGTATGCTCGACCGAAGAAACTCGGTGACTGTACACTAGGCTAATGCTTCATCTGCTGCCCAACAAACACAACCGGATGATTCTCCATCCCTCTGTACGCCCCCGCACCAGCCCTCCTGGAAATTTGCCCCCTGGCCAGATCTCCCTGTTACCTCAGCCCTTTGTCCTCATTCACCCGGTGCGAGTCAAGCCTTTTAACCTTGCGAGACACAGACATTTCGAGGTTTGTTCAGCGGGTCTATGCCAAAGCCAATAGAAATCCCAAGGTGTAATGTGTTTTTTGCAAATATCCTTCCATAGCTGAGCTAAATAAGGCCCTGCTGCTGAAGGAGTGACAGCTCTGGTAAATATGTGGAGGGGAAACCAAAGCTCAAAAACCTTTTGCTCTCCTCCCTCACTCCCACCTGCCCAACCCCCAACTCACTTCCACCTTCTCAATTCTCCTCTCTCATCTATCCTCAGAGAAGCAGCGTGGCTCAGTGGAAAGAACCTGGGTTTAGGAGTCAGAGGTCATGGGCTCTAATCCCAGATCCTCCACTTGTCAGCTGTGTGACTTTGGGCAAGTCACTTCACTTCTCTGGGCCTCAGTTCCCTAATCTGTAAAATGGGGATGTAGACTGTGAGCCCCACGTGGGACACGATGACCTTGTATCCCCCCGCAGCGCTTGGAACAGTGTTCCATACATAGTAAGAGCTTAACAAATACCATCATGATTATATTTGCCTACGTTTTGTTGTAATGTAATTGCACTGATTGAATTTTATTGGGGTAGACATTCCAATCTGTTCTATTTGTTCTGCTCCCAAGCTGTTCTTTGTTTTTATTCTGGCTCCCACTCTTTGAAAATCAACGTTGTCTTTGTCCTTCATTCCACTGGAAAATATTAGATGGCAGGAACAAATTGACTCTCATCAGTTGTACTCTCCCAAGCACTTAGTATAGTGCTTAGGACTCAGTAGGTAGTCAATAGATTCCATTTGATGGATGTATGGATTACTTAACACTCAGTACATCCTCAATAAATGCTATTCGATTGACTGATAGATTTCTTTGCACTCAGCAAGTGCTCAATAAATACCATTTCATTAATTGTTGGATCGCGTTGGCTTTCAGAAAATACCCTGAGATGAACTGATGGATGGATTTGCACTCAGCAGGTGCTCAATAAATACCACTGATAGACTAAAGGAGCGACGGATTGACTAATTGATTGACTGATTGACATTTGATTGATGGATTATAGGCCTGGAATCCCAGTTTGTATGGTGGGGAGTATGTTGATATAAGACCACAGGTCCTAGAAGGGGGCTGAGTTTTCGAGTTGAACTGCAGGGATCACTGGGATTGTGCAAACAACAACAAACGACCGACTGAGGAAAGCTGCGTAACACCTGGTCTGCTATCCTTGTCGTTGTTCCTGGAAATGTTACCTAGTGGAGAGGCAGATCCCAGCCATTTCCTTCCCTGGTCACCTGAGGTCAGGGCAAAGGAGCATGGCTAGCAGCCCCGGGAGGTCCTAGAAGAAAGCGTTAAATTGATTGATTAATTATTGATTGATTGATTGATTAGGAGGGGAGGGCCGACGAAGACCCCGGACCTCAGGGGCGACAACTCAGATTGGAACCCCCTTCCCTCACGGCGGAGCTCAACCTAGGACACCGTTTGAAGCAGGGAAAAGGAAGCCACAACAGCCGGAGACCTCCTCCTTGGCAACAGAGCTCCGCTTTCGGGACTCCACTGTGGAGACATCTCGGCGCTCACCTCTCTGCCACGGAGCCAAAGCCTGAGAAAGATGAGAAAACGAAGTGAAGGAGAAGACACCGCCTACCAATAGTTCAATCAATTGCATTTACTCAACGCTTGATGTGTGTAGAACAGCATACTGAGTGCTTCCGACAGCCCAGTAGATCTAGGTGATACGAACTATCAGTCATTTTTATCATTCTCTATCTCCGTTCCTCTCACTCCTCATGGTTGCGTAGACAGACTTGGGAGATATAATAATAATAGTGGCATTTATTAAACACTTACTATTTGCAAAGCGCTAGGGAGGTAACAAGGTGATCAGGTTGTCCCATGGAGGGCTCACAATCTTAATCCCCATTTTACAGATGAGGTGATTGAGGCACAGAGAAGTTAAGTGACTTGCCCAAAGTCACTCAGCTGACAATTGGCGGAGCCGGGATTTGAACCCATGACTTCTGACTCCAAAGCTCGGGCTCTTTCCACTGAGCCATGCTGCTTCTCGCGATCTTATGGGTAAGGAGAAACTGGTAAAAGAAGAGACGACAGTGGGAGGAAGGAATAGGACGACGGGTGAGGGCGCTGACAAAAGCTGCGCGTAAAGCTAATGACTCTGTCACACCTTCTGAGGGTGTACAGTGCTAGTGATGAGTTCCTTTGAAACAGGAGGAGAGGCAGAACCTTGAATCCAAATCAGGAAATACCTCAATAAATGTTAAGCTCGTTTAAGGAAGGGATCATGTCTATTTTTTATGGTACTTGCCTACTATGTGCCAAACATTGTACTAACCGTTGGTGCAGGTACAAGATAGGCAGTACAGACATGATCCCTGTCCTGCCTGGAGAACATAATCTAAGTGGGAGAGCGTAGAATTCAATCCTTATTTTTAAGAAATTTGTTAAGCACTCAATATGTATCAAACACTGTTCTAGGCCCTGGGGTAGATAAAAATTAGTTAGGTTGTGCACAGTCCCTGACCTGCCTGGAGCTCAGTCTAAATGGGAGAGAGTACAAGAGAACTGAGGCACAGAGAAGTCAAGTGTCGTGTCCATGGTCAGGCAGCAGGGAAATGGCAAAATCAAGATTAGTACCCAGGATCCCTGACTCTCAGACCCGTGACCTTTTCCACTAGGCCACACTGCTTCTCAGCTATATTTTCCCTTGTCCTCTCCCAAGCTCTTGGTGCAGAGCTGGGCCCCGAGTGGGAGCTCAGGAATGCGACTGATGGATTAATTGAGAGTAGGTTCCATCTCCAAAAGAGCCCAATAATTCAACCACCCCTGGGCCCAGCCACTATTTGTAGAAGGAAGATATCAATTTTTCCATCTCACTTGCTTTCCTCGTGGTCTGCCCTCTTCTTTTCCTCTTCTCCCACTCCCTTCTGTGTCACCTTGATTAACTCCGTTTATTCATCCCCTCTCCCAGCACTACAGTACTTATGTACTCTGTATAATGTTATTTATTTATATTGATTTCTGCCTTCCCCTCTACACATATAAACTCGTTGTGTGCAGGGAATGTGTCCGTTATATTGTTTTCTCCCAAGTGCTTAATACAGTGCTCTGCACATAGTCAGCACTCAATGAATACAGTTGACCAACTTCAGGATTTGGTCACTTGGATTGGGGATTAATGGTTTTGAATGACCCTCTGAATGGGGCCCCAATCCTTGTATTAACCGTTCACAGCCAAAGCCACCAACACCTACCATTCATTACTATCTCCCGACTCACCCCTAGGGAGACACTCATTGTTCTCACAATTGGTACCCGTGCAGCCATCAGGAACCAAAGAGAATAAAACTCCAACTCTTGCACGTCTCCTTGCTGGAAAGTACAGAATGACTCTCCCGCTTTGAACGGAGTAAACTCCTGATGCCTTCGTTCCATCCCCATTCCCAGAGGATGCCAAAATTGTGACGTCGTGGCTAGTAGATGGGGTTATTTTTCCAATGGTGATGGAAAGGCGAGGAAATGAGCATGGTTTGGGGAGGTGCGTGAAAGCCTGGAACAAGGTAACAGGTGGAAAATTCTATGAGTGCTAGGGAAGTGAGGATCTCTCAGGGTCACCTTGGTCTGTTTTCTTCCCGTTGTGGATTTCAGAGCCTCAATTCATTGACGACTGCATCCACCTTCCCTCCTTTCCAGAGCCCCGGTTTCCCAGACCCTGTAATCCCGCTCTTTAGCCGCCGTTCAGAACTGGTAATTTTCAGTCAATCAATCAGTCAATCAATGATATTTATTGAGGACTTCTGCTCAGAGAACTTTACGAATTAATTAATTAATGATGGTATTTGTCAAGTGTTTATTATGTGTTAATCACTGTTCTAAGCCCTGGGGTTGTTACAATGTAATTAGGTTGTCCCACGTGGGGCTTACAGTCAAAAATACCCATTTTACAGATGAGGTAATTGAGGCACAGAGAGACTGAGAGAAGTTAAGTGACTTGCCCAAAGTCACACGTCTGACAGATCGCGGAGTCAGGATTAGAACTCATTACCTCTGATTCCCAAACCCGTGTTCTTTCCACTAAGCTATGCTGCTTCTCTCAAGCGCTTGCGATACTTCAACGGAATTGGTAGAGATGTTACCTGACCACAAGAAGCTTACAGCATAGAGGGAGAGGCAGAAATACATACAAATCCAGACGTGGACGGATATATACGTTAGTGCTGTAGTGCGAAAGCTGGGGTAAATTGCAAGTGTTTAAAACGTAAGCATCCAAGTATATACGCGACGCAGGAAAGGGAGAGGGAGTAGGGGAAAAGAGGGCTTTACCCGGAAAGGCCTCTGGGAGACACACACACACACACACACACACACACACACACACACACACACACACACACACGCACACACACACACACACACACACTAAAATATCCCCAGTCCGATTTTTGTAATCCTTACTCTCCCAAGCAGAGTCCCTTTGATCCAAGGCGGCTCCCTGAAAGCTGGTTAGTATGTGAGCACCTCAGCTACAACACATATCCACATCTTCTAATCTTTGGTAGCTGTGACACCTAGTGGAAAAAGCACGCTTTAGGGGTCAGAGGACCAGAGTTCTAAACCCTACTCCACAATTTACTTCCTGTCTGACCTTGGCTAGTTACTTAATTTCTCTGTGCTTCAGGTCCCTCACTGAATGGGGATTCGATTCTTGTTCTCCCTCCTATTTAGATTAGGATACCCAAGTGTGACTTGAATACCTTTGATCCCCCCCCGTGCTAACTACAGTGCTTGGTATACAGTAAAGGACTGACAAAATAACTTTTATTATTCACCCAGGGCAGACATGTCGGACTTGTCTCCGGAGGTTCTTCTCCCTTTTCTGGCAGCATCTCCAGGAAATGACGGAGGCATTAGCTCCTTAACACTCACTGGTTCCTATGCTTATGCCCCCATTCACTCTTTCTCCCTCAAGGCACCTGGTAACCTCAGTTATACAGGTATTGAGAGTTGATGGGTTGGGAGACTGAATTCAGGTGAAACCTTGACATTCTTGGGCACGGACAAAGGACACTTTTCCCCCCTCTGGCTTAGGAGATAGAGAACGGGCTTTGGAGTCCAAGGCTCATGGGTTCTAATCCCGACTCGACCACCTATCTGCTGTGTGGCCTTGGGTAAGTCTTTTCACATCTCTCTTGCCTCAATTACTTTATCTGTAACATGGGGATGGAGACTTGGAGCCCCACGTGGGACAGGGACTGTGTCCAGCCCGATTTGCTTGTCTCCACCCCAGCGTTTTGTACAGTTCCTGGCACATAGTAAGCGCTTGACAAATGACACAATTATTGTTATGATTATTATAATTATTATTACGACATAAGGCATTCGTGGACCCATACCCCAAGGGCCTATCTGAGCCCATTGTCAACAATCATGTATATTTGCTATTCAAGTTCTCATTTTGACTACGTTATTAGTAAGTACTTTTATGTTTTCCTCCCCGTGAGAATGAAAGTTCCATATGAGCAGGAAATGTGTCACCTGTTTGTTGTGTACTTTCCCTCGCGACTAGAGAAGTGCATCAGTGAAGATATATGCACAGTAAACGTAATCTGTACTCCTTCAAGCAGGTTGTAGGTAATAAAGCCTAAGGGTCATGGCTTGGACCATCAGACTCCCTTTGCCCCGCGGGGAGGTGTCAACCATCAACCCATGAAGGCATCTCAAGGACTGGGTCCTGACCCTCCCTTGCCCGAAGTATCGCGCACCCTGCCAGGAGTGGAGGCCTCTAGTAACCACAGGGCTCTCCCTGCCCACCTAGTCTGGTTGAAGAGGAGGCATTGTCCCCCATCCCCCTCCAGTCAGCCAGAATGATGGTGCTCTGGTGTTATTCAATAGGAGTCACTGATCAACCATGAGGAACCACACGCCAGTGACTGAGTTCATCTTCCTGGGCCTTATGGACAACCCGAATTTACAAACAGTAATTCTCCTCTACATGTCTTTCACCTACGTGATAAGCATCACCTGTCCATCTTGACACTCACGCTGCTGGACTACCATCTCCGCACCTCCATGTACTTCTTCCTATGCTGCTTCTCCTCCCTGGAGATCTGCTTCATGTCCACCTGCATTCCCAGATTACTAGCCAGAACCGCCCCCGGGAACAGGACCATTTCCTACAACTGTTGTGCAACTCAGCTATTCTTTTTCTTTATGCTGGGGGCGACCGAATTCTTCGTACTGGCTGCCATGTCCTAAGACGACTACGTCGCCATCTGCCAACGCTACAGTATGCGACCGTGATGAGCCAAAAAGTCTGCACACTCCTGGTGCTCTGCTCCTGTCTGACCGGGTTCCTGGTCAGCTTTCCTCCTGTCATCCTTGGCCTCCCCAGGGACTTCTGTGGCTCTGTAGCCACTGACCACTTCTTCTGTGACGTCTCTCTTTTGTTCATGTTCTCCTGTTCGGACACCGGGTTCCCGGAGCTGATTTTCATCTTGGCCTTGAGACACTACTAGCCACCTTGGTGTTAGTGGCCGTGTTCTACACAGTCATTGTCTGCACCAACCTGAGACTTCCTTCGGCTCAGTAGAGGAGAAAGGCCTTTTCCACCTGCTCCTCCCACACGTTGTGGTCTCCATCACATACGGCAGATGCATCTTTATGTACATCAAACTGTCTGCCAAGGCCAGTGTGGACCTGACCTTGCTCTACACTCCCGTAGCCCCCATGCTGAACCCGTTCATTTACACCCTGTGGAATCATCAGGACAAGCAGGCCATCAGGGACCTGGTGTATCGAGTTCGATTTTTCTTCAGGGTATGAGGGCTTTTCAGTCACCAAATCTAGCAGGAAAATCTGCAGAAGAATTGGAAGTTGGTCCACAGAGGCTCGGCGCCTGTACATTAGTCTAATGCTTCATCCTCTGCCCAACTAACAGCTTCTAATTGTTATCCATCCCTCTGTGAGCCCCCTCATCTGCCCTCCTGGAAACCTCTCCCCTGGCCAGGTCCCCTTGTTCCCTCGGTTCTTTGCCCAGAACGGCCACCGAGAACAGGACCATTTCCTAAAACTGTTGTGCAACTCAGCTATCCTTTTTCTTTATGCTGGGGAAGCCTTGCCCGGTGTGAAGGCCTCTAGTAACCACAGGGCTGCCCCTGCCCACCTAGTCTGGTTGAAGAGGAGGCACTGCCCCCCATCCCCCTCCAGTCAGCCAGAATGATGGTTCTCTGGTGTTATTCAATAGGAGTCACTGATCAACCATGGGGAACCACACGCCAGTGACTGAGTTCATCCTCCTGGGCCTTAATTTGGTAATAATTATAATGGTACTTGCCAAGCGCTTACTCTATGCCATGCACTGTTCTAAGCGCTGAGGTAGATACAAGTTAATCAGGTTGGACACAGTCCCTGGCCTGCATTGAGCTCATACTCTGGATACCTATTTTTTAAAGATGTGGTAACTGAGGCATAGAGTATTAAAGTGCCTTGTCCAAGGTTACCCAGCAGACATGCGGTGGAGCTTGGATTAGAACCCAAGTCCCTCTGACTCCCGGGCCCGCGATTTAATCTGAATTAATTGGATTTGGGCAGACATTCCAATCTGTCTTTTAGGCTGTGAGCCCACTGTTGGGTAGGGACTGTCTCTATATGTTGCCAATTTGTACTTCAGAAGCGCTTAGTACAGTGCTCTGCACATAGTAAGCGCTCAATAAATACGATTGATGATGATGTCCTATTTGTTCTGCACCCTGCCTGATCCCTGTGTTTATTCAGGCTCCCACTCTTTGGAAATCAATTCCATATCCACCGCCAAAGAGCCCTCTTCAATCACCTCTGGGCCAAGACAGCCTTTGTACAACGAAGATCTCCATTGCTCCATATCCCTTGTTCTCCTCTTTGTCACCTGGACTGGGGACTGATGGTTTGGAAGGGCTGCGGTTGTGCCCCATCCACCGACACTCTGGACATGTCCCCAATCCGGTTTTTAAACGTTCACAGCCAGAGTCACCAAAGTATCTTCCATTCATTAGGGTCTCCCGACTCATCCCTGGGGAGACATTCATTGTTCTTACAATTGGTCAATTGGTCAGAACCAAAGAGAATAAGACTCCCACTTTTGGTCCTGTAGTAGGGGGAGAAGCCCATCTGTTGCCCAAGGGTAGAATCTGTCTTCCCTGCAGGGGAAAGAAAACTCTTGATGCCTTCCTCCACTCGCTTTCCCAGAGGACACAGAAAATTTGGCCTTGCAGGGAGTGGTTGGGGCCGCATGTCTAGTGGTAATAAGAAACCAAGGAAGCGAACAGGGTCTGGGGAGGTGAGTAAAGATAGAATCAGAGGAAGAAGTTGGAAATTCCACGCAGGTGTGACATTATCTCCGTGCCACTACCCTGGGCCTGAGATACGACGGGTGTTCAGGAAGACTTCCGGAGTCAGAGCAGAGTGCTAGGGAAGGGAAGGACCTCTTAGGGTTACCTCAGGGTTACCTTGGTCCATTCCCTTCCCGTTGTGGTTTTCAAAGCCTCAATCAGTGACGACTGAGTCCACCTTTCTTCCAGCCCTGGATTCCAGGAGCCTGTGCCCGGCTCTGGAGACTCCGTTCATAACTGGTAATTAACAATCAATCAATCAATCAATCAATCAAAGGAAATTACTGAGGGCTTACTGTGCACAGAGAACTTTACAAAACACTTGGGAGAGAACAACAGAGTGGGTAGACATGTGACCTGACCACCAGACGCGTACAATATAGAGGGAGTGAAAGACACAAATATAAATCCATAAATAAATTCGGGGTATAGCCCAACTTGTTATGCAACAGAGGGTGGGGCGAATAGCAAGTGTGTAAAAGGTAAAGATCCAACTGTATAAGCGACACAAAAGGGAGAAGAAGTCAGGGAAAAAGGGAAAAGAGGGCTTCATACAGAAAGACCTCCGGGAGAGACAACACACACACACACACACACACACACACACCCCTAAACTCTATCCCCAGTCTGCCTTTTGTCATCCTTACTGCTCCAAGCTGGGTCCCTTTATTAATAATACTTATTATAATAGTAATAACCGTGGTTCTTGTTAAGCACTTATTAAGTGCTGGGTAGGTTAAGCACTTATTAAGCGCTGGGTAGATACACAGTAATCGGGTTGGACACAGTTCCGGTCCCTTATAGGGCTCACAGTCTTAATCCCCATTTTACAGATGACAAGACTGAAGCCCTGAGAAGTTAAGTGACTTGCTCTAGGTCACGTAGCAGACAAATGGCCGAGCCGGGATTAGAACCCAGGTCTTCGTGACTCTCAGCCTCGTGTTCTATCCTCTTCGATCTAAGGAGGCTCCCTGATGGCTGCTTCGTCTCTGAGCACCTCCCGCACTTTACCCTCCATCCAAATCTTCTAATCGTCAGAGACAGTTTCGTCTAATGGAAAAAGCGTGGCCTGAGAGTCAGAGGACACGAGTTCTAATCCCTGCTCCGACACCTACCTGCTTTGTGACCTTGGGCCAGTTGCTTACATTGTCTGTGTGTCATTTCCCCTATCTACAAATGGGGATTCAATTATTGGTCTTCCTCCTATTTAAATTGTGAGCTCCAAGGGAGACCTAATTATATTTTATCCACCCGAGAGCTTCGTCGAGTGCTTGGTACATACTAAGGGCTTGACAAAAACACATTTATTATTCACCCAGGGCTCTCAGTAAATGTAATCTCTACTCCAACCATCATGAAGATTCTCGGTGATGAAGCCTAAGGATCGAGGCTGGGAACATCAGACGTTCGTTGTCCCACGGGGAGGTATCAGCCATCAACCCATGAAGTCATCTCAAAGACTGCCATGTCCACAGCCTCGTGATTCCGACCCGGAGTGGAGGATCCTGGGCACAACTAAAGCTGTCCCTCCCCAGCTATTTTGGAAGGAAAGGAGTCACCGCCCTCCATGCCCCTGCAGTAGGTCAAACTGACGATCCTCTGGTACTATGCAAAAGGAGTAACAAGTCAACCATGAGGAGCCACACGCAGGCGACTGAGTTCATCCTCCTGGAACTCACGGACGACCCGAATTTACAGGCTGTGATTCTCCTCTACATGTCTCCCTCCTATGCACTGAATGTCACCGGCAACCTGACCATTGTCATCTTCACTTTGCTGGACTCCCGCCTCCACACCTCCATGTACTTCCTCCTGCTCTTCTTCTCCTTCTTGGAGATCTGCTTCAGCTCCGCCTGCATTCTTAGATTCCTGGCTACCATTGTCACCGGGGATAGGACGATTTCCTACAACTGCAGTGCAACTCAGCTAGTTTTTGTCATCCTCTTGGTAGTGACTCAGTTCTTCCTCCTGGCCGCCATGTCCTACGACCGCTACGTCGCCATCTGCCGGCCTCCGCATTCCACGACCGTGATGAGCCCGAAATTCTGCACCCTGCTAGTCCTCTGCTCCTGTCTGACCGGGTTCCCGGTCATCTTTCCTCCTGTCATCCCTGGCTTCCAACAGGACCTCTGTAGCTCCGTAGCCATTGACCACTTCTGAGACATAAATATGAATCCATGTATATATATGTATATATACATGGAGAAGCAGCGTGGCTCAGTGGAAAGAGCCCTGGCTTTGGAGTCAGAGGTCATGGGTTCAAATCCCGGCTCCACACTTGTCAGCTGGGTGACTTTGGGCAAGTCACTTCACTTCTCTGGGCCTCAGTTACCTCATCTGTAAAATGGGGATTAAGACTGTGAGCCCCCACCAGTGGGACAACCCGATCACTTTGTAATCTCCCCAGCGCTTAGAACAGTGCTTTGCACATAGTAAGCGCTCGATAAATGCCATTATTATTCCTTTAGACTGTGAGCCCACTGTTGGGTAGGGACTGTCTCTATGTGTTGCCAACTTGCACTTCCCAAGCGCTTAGTACAGTGCTCTGCACACAGTAAGCGCTCAATAAAAACGATTGATGATGATTATATATATACATATATATACATGTATATATATATATATAAAAGTTCTGTAGTATTGAAGGTGGGGTGAATAGCAAAGGTATTTACTTAAAAGGTAAAGATATAAGTGTATAAGCGGTGCAGAAGGGAGAGGGAGTAGAGAAGCATCATAGCCTAGTGGCAAGAACATGGGCTTGGGAGTCAGAAGTCGTGGGTTCTAATCACGACTCCACCACTTGTCTGCTGTGTGACCTTGGGCAAGCCACTTAACTTCTGTGGGCCTCAGTTACTTCATCTGTAAAAATGGGAATTAAGGTTGTGATCCCCACCTGGGACAAGCTGATTACTTTGTATCTGCCCCAGCGCTTAGTACAGGGCTTGGCACAAAGTAAGCACTTAAATACCATAATTATTATTAAAGGAAAAGAGGGCTTCATCCGGAAAGATCTCTGAGAGAGGCAAATATAAACACACACACACACACACACACACACACACACACACACACACACACACACACACACCTCAGAACACAGTCTCCAATTTTCTCTTTGTCACCCTTATTGTTCCAAGCAGGGTCCCTTTGATCCATTGAGACTTCCTAGTGGCTGGTTAGTATCTGAGTACCTCACCTGCACCGTGTATACAGATTCTCTAATCTTAAGAAGCAGTGTTGTCTAGTGGAAATGGCACATTCTGGATATCAGAGAACCTGGATTCTCATCCATGCTCCGCAACTTACCTGCTAGGTGACCTTTGACCAGTCACTTAATTTGTCCATGCTTCATTTCCCTCATCTGCAAAATGGGGATTCAATTCTTGGTCTCTGTCCTACTTGGACTACGAAACTAGAGTGAGACCTGATTACCTTGTTTATTAGGTAGCAGCAGGCCCGTGGCAGAGCCAAGGTTAGTGCCCAGGTTCTTTGACACCTAGACCCGAAATCTTTTCCACTAGGCCATGCTGCTTCCCAGCTATTGTTTCCACTGTCGTCTCCCAAGCTTTCAGTACAGTCCTGGGTCCCGAGTGGAAGCTCAGGAAATATGACTGATGGATTAATTGAGAGTAGGTTCCATTCCCAAATAGCCCTATACGTCAACCACCCCTGGGGCCAGCCACCATTGGTAGAAGGAAGATCCCCATTGCTCCATCTTGCTTACTCTTCTCTTGGTCTGACTCTTTAACTCTTTTCCCACTCCCTTCTGTGTCTCCTTGATTTATTCCTCTTATTTATCGCCCCTCCCAGCACCACAGCACTTCTGTGCATATCTATAATTTTATTTATTTATTTATATTGATGTTTGTCTACCTCTTTAGACTTGTAAGCTCGTTGTGGTCAGGGAATGTGTCTGTTATATTGTTATACTGATCTCTCCGAAGCGCTAATACTGCATGCTCTGCACTGAGTAAGCACTCAAAAAAACGATTGACTGACAGAATTGGTCACCTGGATTAGGAATTAGTTGCTTGGAATGGCTGCATCTTGGCCCCACCCAAATCCGGGTATTAAACGTTCAGAGCCAAAGTCACCAAAGCATCTACCATTCATTAGTGTCTCCCTACTAACCCCTGGGGAGACTTTCGTTATTCTCACAATTGGTCCCCTTGTGCCCATCGGAAGCCAAAGAGAATAAAACCCTCACTCTTGCTCCTGCATTAGTTAGAGTAGCCCATCTACTGCTCAAAGATTCCAGAATGACTCCCCTGCTATGAGCAGAGAAATATCTCGATGCCTTCCTTCCCATCCACTTTGGCCTCGTGTATATTTGATGTGGTGGCTTGTCCAGTGGAGATGGGAGGGCAAAAACGAGTATCGTTTGGAAATATTCCAAATGAAAGCCCGGAACAGAGGAACAAGTCAATAAATTAATCAGTCAATAGTGTTTATTGAGAGCTTGTGAGCAGAACACTTCAGGAAGTGCTTGGGAGAGTACAACAGTTTGTAGACCCGTTCCCTGATCACAGTAACCTTCCAGTATAGAGGGAGTGAGAGACATAAATCTAAATCCATAAGAGAATTACGGATACATATGTAAGTGTTGTAGTATTGAAGGTGAGGTGAATAGCAAGTACCTAAAAGGTAAACACCCAAGTGTATTAGCGGTGCAGAAGGGAGAGGGAGTACAGAAGCAGCATATCCTAGTGGCAAGAACATGGGCTTGGGAGTCAGAGGTCGTGGATTCTACTCCCGACTCTTCCACCTGTCTGTTGTGTGACCTTGGGCAAGCCACGTATCTTCTCTGGGCCTCAGTTACCTAATTTCTAAAAATTATTATTAAAGGAAAAGAGGGTTTCATCCGAAAAGACCTCTGGGAGAGACAAATACACACAGGTGTACGCACACACACCAGACCTCAATCCCCAATCTGCTCTTTGTCATCCTTACTGTTCCAAGCAGGCTCTCCTTGATCCAAAGAGGCTCCCTATTGGCTGGTTAGTATCAGAGCACCTCACCAGCACCATGTATGTAGATTCTCTAATCTTCAGAAGCAGTGTTGTCTAGTGGAAAAGACACGTTCTGGGCGTCAGAGGACCTGAATTCTCATCCATGCTCCTCCACCTACCTGCTAGGTGACCTTTGACCGATCACTTAATCTCTCCATGCTTCAGTTCCCTCATATGCAAAATGGAGATTCAATTATTGATCTCTTTCCTACTTAGACTGTGAACCTAGAATGAGACTTGATTACCTTGTTTATTCTTCATCCAGGGCAGCCATCCCGGACTTGTCTCCTGAAGACCTCCTCCCTTTTCTGGCAGCATCTCCCGGGAATGACTGGACCATGAGCTCCTTAACACTCCCTGGGTCTTATGCTCATGATCCCAAGGTTCCTGACAATCTCCGTTATCCAAGCGTTGACAGTTGATGGTTTGGGGGCATGTATTCAGGTGAAACCTTGCCATTCATGGGTTTGGGCAAAGATTAATTTCCCCCCCCCCATCACATGTACACAAGACATAAACGGGCCCATGCTCCGGGAGGCCATATGCATCAATTCTCAACAATTAGGCATATATGCTATTCCAATTCTCATTTTTACCACGCTATTGGTATGTTTATGTTTTCCATCCCATATAAATGGAAGCTCCTTCTGGGCAGGGAATGGTTGTGGCATACTTCCCCGAGCTATTAGAGTTGGACCTGCCCAAATAGGTGCTCAGTAAGGGTAATCTGTCTTCCAACCATCACGCAGGTTTTCGTAGATGAAGCCTAAGAATCATTGCTCGGACAACCACGCTTCCTTTGTCCCGCTGGGAGTTGTCTGCCACCTACCCATGAAGTCATCTCAAGGACTGCGTTGTGACGCTGCCATGTTCGACGTCTCTCACAGCCAGAGCTGTTCTTGCCCAGCTCGTCTAATGGGAGAGAAGTCACAGCCCTCTGTCCCCCTCCAGTGAGCTGAATTGATGTTCCTCTGGTGTTATCCAACAGGAGTCACAGGTCGGCCATGAGGAATTACACGCAAGCAACTGAGTTCATCCTCCTAGGGCTCACAGACGACCCGGACTTGCAGGCGGTAATTCTCCTGTACATGTCTGTCACATACGTTCTGAGCATCACTGGCAACCTGACCATAGTCACCCTCACCCTGCTGGACTCCCGCCTCCACAGTCCAATGTACTTCTTCCTGCGCTGCTTCTCCATCCTAGAGATCTGCTTCACCACCGCCTGCATTCCCAGATTCCTGGCTACCATTGTCACCGGGGAGAGGACCATTTCCTACAGCTGTTGTGCAACTCAGCTATTCTTCTATTTTCTGCTGGGGGTGACCGAGTTCTTCCTCCTGGCCGCCATGTCCTATGACCGCTACGTCGCCATCTGCCAGCCTCTGCACTACACGACCGTCATGAGCCAGAAATTCTGCACCCTGCTGGTCCTCTGCTCCTGTCCTACCGGATTCCTGATCACATTTCCTCCAACTATCCTTGGCCTCCAACTGGACCTCTGTGGCTCCATAGCCATTGATCACTTCTTCTGTGATGTCTCCCTTCTGCTCCTGCTCTCCTGCTAGGACACCAGGTTCCTGGAGCTGATGAATTTCAACTTGGCCTTGGGGACACTACTGGTCATCTTGGTGTTAGTGGCCGTGTCCTACACAGCTATCGCCCACACCATCCTGAGACTGCCCTCTGCTCAGCAGAAGAGAAAAGCCTTTTCCACCTGCTCCTCCCACATGGTCGTGGTCTCAATCACATACGGCAGCTGCATCTTTATGTATATCAAACCGTCCTCCAATGACAGGGTGAATCTGACCAAGGGGGTGGCCGTGCTCTACACATCCGTGGTCCCCATGCTGAACCCCTTCATCTACACCCTACGGAACCAGCAGGTCAAGCAGGCCATCAGGGACCTGGTGAATCGAGTTCAATTTTCCACCAAGGGGTGAGGATTCTGCAGCGATGAAATACAACAGAAAAATATGCAGAAGATGCAGAAGGTCAACCAGGGAAACTCGGTACGTGTACATATGCCTAATGCTTCATATGCTAACAACCAGGACCCGACGATTCTCTATCCCTCTATGCGCCCCGCACCTGTCCTTCTGGAAATCCCTCCCTTGGCCTAGTCTCCCTGCTGCCTCAGCCCTTTGTCCTCATCCACTCAGAGGGGGGTCAAGCCTTTTCACTCCACGTGAGAGACGTTCCGAGGTTTGTTCAGTGGGTCTGTGCCGAAGCCAATAGAAATCTCCAGGTTCAATGTGCTTTTTGCGAATAATAATGCTGATGATGATTATGGCATTTCTTAAGCGCTTACTATGTGCAAAGCACTGTTCTAAGCGCTGGGGAGGATACAAGATGATCAGGTTGTCCCACCTGGAGATCACAGTCTTAATCCCCATTTTACTGATGAGGTAACTGAGGCACAAAGAAGTTGAGTGACTTGCACAAAGTCACACAGCTGACAAGAGGTGGAGCAGGATTTGAACCCATGACCTCTGACTTCCAAGCCCGTGCTCTTTCCATTGAGCCACGCTGATTCTTCTCCGTCTGTATCCGAGCTAAATGAGGCCTTTTAGCAAGAGGCCCTTTAACCCTGGCTACTTCCATTTGCTCTTCTCCCCCTCTCCCCGCCCCGCGGCACTTACGTATATAACGTTAATTTTATTTATTTGTATTGATGTCCGTGTACTTGTATTGATGTATCTTTCCCCCCCTCTAGACTGTGAGCCCGTTGTGGGCGGGGATTGTCTCTCCTTATTGCTGTATCACACTTTCCCAAGCGCTTAGTACAGTGCTCTGCACACAGTAAATGCTCAACAAATAAAATTGAATGATGAATGAATAAATGAATGAGGAGCGACCTCATTGGTCATTGTAGGTAGGGGAAGCCTAAGGCTCATCACCGTTTACTCCCATCCTCTCACTCTCCTCTCTCACTCCCACCCTCACTCACTTCTCTCCCACTCCCAAACTCCCACTCCCCATCTCACTCCAACCCTCTCATTCCCCCTCTCACATGTATCCTCGGCATATATGCAAATGTCTCGGTTATACTGTATTGCACTGATTTCATCTGATTTGGGCGGACATTCCAATCTGTCCTGTTTGTTCCGCTCCCTGGCTAACAAGGGTTTTTACTCAGGCTCCCACTCTTTAAAAATCATCTCCATCTATCTCCTCACTGGAAAGTAGTAATATAGTGCCTAAGACATACTAGGAAGCCAATAGATTCCACTTGATTGATGGATAGATTGCTTAATACTCGGTGCGCCTTCAATATATGCTATCAGCACTCCTTAAGTAATCAACAAATGTCATTTCATTGATTGATGGATTGCTTTGCACTCAATAGGCTCTGAAACGATACCGTGAGATCAACTGATGAATTGATTTGCACTCAGTATGCGCTCATAAAACACCAGAGATGGACTAAAGGAGTGATGGATTGACTGACTAATTGAATAATTTATATGCCTGGAATCCCAGTTCATATGAGGTGGGGTGAGGGGAAGGGGAAGGGCATACTAATATAAGACCAGAAATCCTAGAAGGGGGCTGAGATTTAGGGGAAAACCATAGGGAGCTTTAGGATCAGGGAAACAGCACCGGACGACAGGCTGGGGGAAGCTGGTTAGCACCTGGTCTGACATCCTAGTTGTTTCCGGAAATGTTACCAAGTGCAGAGACTGATCCCAGTCCTTTGTCTCCCTGCTCACCTGAGGACTGGGCAAGGTAGTACGGTCATCAGTGCAGGGAGGTCCTACAGGGAAGCGCTAGTTTGACTAATGTATTGATTGATTGATTGATTAACTGCCGGTTCAGCCCATGACAGTGGACTCCCATAGGAAAGGCCAACTCAGAGTGACCGCGGGGATTCAGCTAGAGCCAGGAACGAATGTCACTACTCCCGTGGGGAACACATATTGTCACATGAGCTGCAGCGGTGGGCAGGACATTAGCAACCTCCAAGGCGACTCTCCGAAGGGGCTCTGGTCATTCTGAGCTTCCGAGAGGATGAATAAATGGGCCTGTCATAATCTCCAGTCCACAACCACTGAGCAGGCATTCTGGGAGGGAGTGGACATGTAGGTGTGCCCCTGGGAGAGTCCCGATGACAGAAGCGGGGCGTGTCTGGGTCGCCCTGTCTCAGACATGACCTGATAGCACGGGGACCTGCGACACTCCGGAGAGAAGGATATGGGGAGCAGAGTGTCAGAGGGGCCAAAGTACTGGGATTCTGCCTGGAAACTCTTCCACGTCTGTCGGGCGGCGGCTTCCCTGGCAGGTGGAATAATCAGAGCTAGAGCTGCTCTGGGATAAAGTCTTCCCCATTTCGGCACAGGACACCCCAGATAGCATTAGAGTCACAGGTGTCTCCAGTGTCCCGTCCTGCACAGGCCAGAAGGCAAAGGTACCTCATTTCTTTTCACTGTGGTGGACAGAAATACACCGGCCTCTTCCCGTTTCCTTCTCAAACAAGACGTTGGGGAAGGGAGAGCTGAGGAAGGAGAACACCCCAGGAGTTGGGGAAGGAAGAGCTTTGCTCCTGTACCTGTGGTAGACAAGGGAGGACCCAAGGGGGTTGGAAGGGAGGAAGGGAAGGAGAGAGGAACTTACAATGCTACTTCTACCATAGAGGTGTAACATAGAGAACACAGAATCAACCATTAGCTCCTAGTCAGGAACCTTTAATCCCACACCTTCCCAGGAGGTCTCTGCCCATGGCCGCCTGTCCAGGTATTGAGCGCGAGTTGATGACACGGGTGGGGTCTTAACACATCACTAAATCCTGTCAGTCCCACCTTTACAACATCGCTAAACTCCACCCGATCCCCTTCTTCAAAACTGATACTACGTTAATCCAATCCCGCCTGGATTATTGCATCAGTCTTCTTGCTGACCTCCCAGCCTCTGGCTCTACCCACTCTAGTCCATACATCACTCTGCTGCCTGGATCATTTTTCTAAAAAAACGTTCAGGACATGTCTCCCCAATCCTCAAAAAACTCCAGTGGCTGCCCATCTACCTCCGCATCCAACAAAAATATCTCACTATTGGCCTTGAAGCCCTCAACCCCCTTGCCCCCTCCTACTTCACCTTACTAGTCTCCAACTACAACCTAGCCCGCACACTTCGCTCCTCTAATGCCAACCTTCTCACTGTGCCTCCACCTCGTCTATTTCGCCCACGCTGATCCCCAGGATTCTGCCTCTCCTCCTGTCTCACTGGAGACACTGACATCCCTTAGAAGGTGGAAGAAAGGTATCCCCCTTTCCAGGAGCCTATCAGCGCCCTCACCCGTCGTCCTAGCCCTTCCTACCAGTGCCACTTTCTTCATTCCACTAGGTCTTCCTCATCCACGAAGTCAACGGAGTCTGTTTACTTAACCATAAAGACAGAGAGGCAGGGAGATAGAAAACGATAAAGATGACAGATTGTATCTCCTATTTCTATTGGGCTCTCGGAAGTACTCAGTGCACTGTACTGATCACGGTGGCTTTCAGTAAATACCTTTGATTGACTGATTGGTAGGCGGTGCCTCCTTCCCTTCGTTTTGTCGCCTTCCTCAGGCTCTGGCTCCGTGTCAGAGAGGTGAACCCCGGGGTGCTTCCACAAGGAAGTCCCGGGCGCGAAGCTCTTGCTGCTGGGGGACGTCTCCGGGCTGCCATGTTCTCTTTATTTCCCGGTCCAAATCGTGGCCTGAGTTGTGGTCCACCGTGTGGGGAAGGAAATCTGAGCCTCGTCGTCACCTCTGCCACCTGAGGACCCGCAGTGCAGAGAGGGGGCTTCAAGCTGCCCCCTCCGTGGATACATCACCGCCCCTCCCATCCTGCTTTCCCTTCTCCCCGCTGCACACCCAGAGAGTCTGAGCTGCCGCTGCTTTGGAGCCTCACTCCCGTCTGCAGGAGGCTTGGTGCCCTATCGCCGCTCCCCAGCAACCCCCAACCCCGGTCTCAGGTCAAGGCTCCACTGTCGGACCGCTTCCAACAGCCCAGAACAGCAGCCCCCTTCACAGGCAAGCACACCCGGACCCTTGGCGCTCTGGCATGTCCCCCAGTCCCTGCCCTGGAACGGAGCCTGCAGCTTCTCCTGGAACAGCTGCAGCTGCAGGATAACTCCAACTCTCGCCCCATCGCACTTTGGGATTATCTCTATCGTCCTGTGTTTCCCTAACGCCTTGGTTAGGGAAACACCTTGGTATGTGAGGCTCTATCATGGCGTATCGGGCCACGATCTGGAGATCAATCGCCATTGACCTCTTGCCCACGTCCTGCCTCTGGCTTGGAATGCCCTCCTTCTTCATATCCGACAATCGACTACCTCCGCCCCCGCTCCGGCCCCCCAACCACCTTCGAAGCCTTATTGAAGGCACATCTCCTCGTTGGTAACAGGTGAGGACGCTGATAGTGGCTACAGGAAAAGCTAATGACGTTCTCCCACCTCTCCAGGGGAAGCGAGTGCTAGTGATGAGTTCTACTAGGGCAGGAAGAGAAGTAGGACCCTGAGTTCCAAAGCAGGAAATCCCCCTAAGGGCGGTAAGCTCTTTGAAGGCAGGTATCATATTTCTTTTTTATGGTACTTGCCTACTATGTGACAAGCCTTGTACTAAGCGTTGATGTAGATACAAGATAATCAGGATGGACAACTTCTCTGCCCAGTTGGTGAACACAATATAAGTAGGAGTCTGAAGGATTCAAACCTCCGTCCTGGAATGCCTCCCCTCCTCAAATCTGCCAAACTAGCTCTCTTCCCCTCTCAAAGCTGTACTGAGAGCTCACCTCCTCCAGGAGGCCTTTCCAGGCTAAGCCCCCTTTTTCTCTACTCCTCCTCCCCTCCCCATCACCTCTACTCTTTCCCTCTGCTCTACCCCGGTCCCACAGCACGTGTGCATATTTGTACGTATTTATTATTCTATCCATTTTATTAATGATGTGTATATACCTACAATTCTATTTATCTATTTTGATGCTATTGATGCCTGTCTACTTGTTTTTGTTCTGCCTGTCTCTCCCTTCTAGGCTATGATCCCATTGTTGGGTAGGGATTATCTCTATCTGTTGCCGAATAACACTTTCCAAGCGCCTAGTACAGTACTCTGCACACAGTAAGCGCTCTGTAAATTCGATTGAATGAATGAATCCACATTTTTATGGTATTTGTTAAGGGCTTTACTCTGTGTAAAACTGTTCTAAGATTGGGAGTAGATAAAAATTACTCAGGTCGGACAGAGTCCCTTTCTCCCCTGGGAGTCACAGTCTAAGTAGGAGGGAATATAGGAGAACCGAGGCACAGAGAAGTTAACTGACTTGTCCACGGTCACGCAGCTGGTACTTGGCAGAGTTAAGATTGGTATACAGGTTCTATGACTCCCAGGTCCCTGTTCCTTCCCATTAGGCCACGATGCTTCCCAGCTCCTGGTTCCACTATCCTCTCTCAAACTCTCAACACAGTTCTGGGCCCCCAGTGGGAGCTCAGGAAATATGATTGTTGAGAATGAACGGCCAGAGAGATAAGAGGCGAACCAGTAGAGGAAGGAGTCTGTGAAGCCAAGGTTGGGTAGCGTGTTGAGGAGAAGGGGGTGGTCCACAGTGTTGAAGGCAGCTGAAACGTCGAGGAGGATTAGGATAGAGTAGGAGCCATTGGATTTGGCAAGAAGGAGGTAATTGGTGACCTTTGAGAGGGCGGTTTTGGTGGAGTGTAGGGGACGGGAGCTAGATTGGAGGGGGTCAAGGAGAGAGTTGAAATTGAGGAATTCGAGGCAGCGGGTGCAGACGACTCGTTCTAAGAGTTTGGAAATAAATGGTAGGAGGGAGATATGGCTATAACTAGAAAGGGAGGTGAGGTCAAGATAGGTTTTTTTTTAGGATGGGCGAGACGTGGGCATCTTTGAAGGCAGAGGGGAAGGAACCAGTGGAGAGTGAGCGGTTGAAGATGGAAGTTAAGGAGGGGAGGAGGGAAGGGGCGAGAGATTTCATAAGATGAGAGGGACTGGGGTCTGAAACACAGGTGGATGGAGTAGCATTTGAGAGGAGGGAGGAGATCTCATCTGAAGATACTGCTGGGATGGATGGGAGAGTTGCAGAGAGGGTTGAGAGTCGGGGGGGGGGTTGGAGAAGGGGGAGGAGTGACTTTGGGGAGCTTAGACCTGATGGGTTTAATTTTACTGGTGAAGTAGGAGGCCAGATCGTTCGGGGTGAGGGACGGAGGAGGGGGAGGAACACACACACACACACACACACACACACACACACACACACTGGAACTCTATCCCCCTTTCACTTTATCATCCTTACTGTCCCTAGCAGGGCCCCAATAATAAAAACTATTCATAATAATAATAATAATAATAATAATAATAATAATAATAATAATAATAATAATTGTGGTTCTTGCTAAGCATGTACTTTGTTCCAGGCACTGGACTAAGCGCTTGAGGAGATACAAGGCAATCAATCCGGTTGGGCACACTCCCAGTCCCACATAGAGCTCATAATCTTAATCCCCATTTTAGAGTTGAGGTAACTGAAGATCTAAGAAGTCATGTGACTTTCCCAAGGTCACACAACAGACAGATGGCCGAGCTGGGATTTGAATCCAGGCCTTTCTGAACTGTCATGCTCGTGCATGCTATCCCCTTTGATCCAAGGAGGCTCCCTGATGGTTGCTAAATCTCTGAGCACCCCACCTCTACCCTTTATCTAAATCTTCTAATCTTCCGAGGTAGTTTCGCCTGGTGGAACAAGCATGGCCTGAGAGTCAGAGGACACGAGTTGTATTCCCTGCCCCGACACCTACCTGCTGTGCGACCTTGGGCCAGTCTCTTACATTGTCTGTGCATCAGTTCCCTCATCTGCAAAATGGGGATTCAATTTTTGGTCTCCCTCCCACTGTGATTGTGAGTCCCAAGTGGAGACTAAGTATCCTATATCCACCCCATCCCTTAGTACAGTGCCTGGCACATAGTAAGGACTTGACAAAAACACTTCTATTCATCCAGGGTTCTCAGTAAATACTATCCCTACTCCACTGTCAGAGAGGTTCTCCGTGCTGAACCTAAGGGTAGCGGCTGGGCCTATCGGACGTCCGTTTTCTGGCGGGGAGGTGTCTCCTATAAATCCATGAAGTCATCTCTAGGACTGTGTCCTGACCCTGCCATGTCCCAGGTCTCGGGCACTTGGCCCGTAGTGGAGAATTCTAGGCAATGCGGAGCTGTCTCTACCCACCTAATCTGAACCAAGAGACTACACAGCCCTCTGTCCCCCTCCAATAAGTCAAACCGATGGTTCTCTGGGGTTGTCATACAGGGGTCACAAGTCGGCCATGAGGAATCACACGCAAGTGAATGAGTTCATCCTCCTGGGGCTCACGGACGATCAAGACCTGCAAAAGGTGATTCTCCTCTGCATGTCTGTCACCTACATACTGAGAATCACCGGCAACCTGGCCATTGTCATCCTCACCCTGCAGGACTCCCACCTCCACACCTCCATGTATTTCTTCCTGTGCTGCTTCTCCTTCCTGGAGATAGGCTTCACGTCTACCTGCATTCCCAGATTCCTGGCCACCATCACCACGGGGGACAGGATCATTTCCTACAACTGTTGTGTGACACAGCTATTCTTCTTCCTGCTGGCTGCGACCAAATTCTTCCTCCGGGCCGCCATGTTCTATGACTGCTACGTCGCCATCTGCCGGCCGCAGTCGACACGACAGTCATGAGCCAGAATGTCTGCTCCCTACTGGTCCTCTGCTCTTGGCTAACCGGGTTCCTGGTCATATTTCCTCCTATTATCCTTGGCCTCCAACTGGACTTCTGTGGCTCGACAGACATTGACCACTTCTTCTGTGACGTCTCCCCTATGCTCCTGCTCTCCTGCTCGGACACCGGGTTCCTGGAGCTGATGGCTTTCATCCTGGCCTTGAGGACACAGCTGGTCACCTTGGTGTTAGTGGCCGTGTCCTTCACAGCCATTGCCCGCCCCATCCTGAGACTGCCCTCTGCCCATCAAAAGATAAAAGCCTTTTCCACCTGCTCCTCCCACACGGTCGTGGTCTCCATCACATATGACAGCTGCATCTTAATGCACATCAAGCCGTTAGCCAAGGACAGGGTGGACCTGACCAAGGGGGTCGCAGTGCAGAACACTTCCGTGGCCCTCATGTTGAACCTTTTCATCCACACCCTGGGGAGCTAGCAGGTCAAGAAGGCCATTATAGGTAAGCTCCCTTTCATCCTGGACCTTTTCCTTTACAGCTCTCTACTCCTCCTCGCCCTAACTGAAACATGGCTCTCTCCGGATGACACGGTCTCTTCTGCTGCTCTCTCCAGTAAAGGCCTCTTCTTCTCCCACTCCCCCAAACTCACTGGAAAAGGAGGACGTGTCGGTTTCCTTCTCGCTCCTCAATGTCGCTTTCACACTATCCCTCCCCCGTTCCCTTTCCTTCCTCTCCTTTGAAGCCCACATTATTCGCATCTACCACCCCCTCCAGATTCTTGTAGCCGCCATCTACCGCCCCCCCCCCCGGCCCCACCTCCAACGTCTTTAAAGATTTTGACCGCTTTCTCACCTTCCTTCTCTCTTTTTCCATGCCAACTCTGATCCTCGGAGACTTCAACATCCACACGGATGTCCCTGGTGACTCCTCTGCCTCCCTCCTTCTATCTCTCCTTGACTCTGCCAACCTCTTGCTCCACCCCACCTCGCACACTCACCAACCTGGTCACATCCTAGACCTCATCATCTCCTACCGCTGCATTATCTCCAGCCTCACCAACTCTGAAATCCATCTCTGATCATAACCTTCTCACCTGCCTCCTCACTCACACTCCTCTCCCCTGTAAACCTATATTACTACCGCACAGAGACCTCCGCTCTCTCGACCCCATCCATCTTCCTGAGCGCCTCACACCCCACCTCACCTCCCTTTCCTACCCAATCCTGATGACTAGATTACTGCTCTCAACCCTACCCTCTCTACGCAACTCGGCTCCCTCGCTCCCCTTTCCCTTCGCCGCTCTCGTACCACTAAGCCACAGCCATGGATCACTGCTACTGGACGCCCCCTTCGCTCTTATGCTCGAGCTGCTGAACACTGCTGGCGAAAGTCTAAACACCAAGCCAACCATGTTCACTTCAGGTTTATCCTTTCCTGCCTTACCTCTGCCCTCTCCTCTGCCAGGCAAAACTATTTCTCCTCCCTTATTGACACCCATGGCCATCCTCCCCGTAAGCTCTTCCGTACATTTAACTACCTTCTCAGATCCCCTGTTCCTCCTCAACCTCTATCCCTCACCCCCAACGATCTGGCCTCCAACTTCATTAGTAAAATTAACCCTGAGCTCCGTAAAGTCACTCCTCCCCCTTCGCCAACCTCGCAGCTCTCAATCCTCTCTGCTACTCTCCCATCCTTCCCATCAGTATCTTCAGATAAGATCTCCGCCCTCCTCTCAAGTGCTACTTCACCTGTGCTTCAGACCCCATTCCCTCTCATCGTATGAAATCTCTCACCCCTTCAAACCTCCCCTCCTTGACTTCCATCTTCAACCGCTCACTCTCCACTTGTTCCTTCCCCTCTGCCTTCAAATATGCCCACGTCTCCCCCATCTTAAAAAAACCCTCTCTTGACCCCACCTTCCCTTCTAATTATCGCCCTATCTCCCTCCTACCATTACTTTCCAAACTCCTTGAACGAGCCGTCTACACCCGCTGCCTCGAATTCCTCAACGCCAACTCTCTCCTTGACCCCCTCCAATCTGGCTTCCATCCCCTACACTCCACTGAAACCGCCCTCACAAAGGTCACCAATAACTTCCTTCTTGCCAAGTCCAATGGCTCCTACTCCATCCTACTCCTTCTCGACCTATCAGCTGCCTTCGACACTGTACACCACCTCCTTCTCCTCAACACGCTATCCCACCTTGGCTTCACAGACTCCGCCCTCTACTTGTTCTCCTCATCTCTCTGGCCATTCATTCACAATCTCCTTTGCGGGCTCCTCCTCCCCATCCCATCCCCTTACTGTAGGGGTTCCTCAAGGGTCAGTTCTTGGTCCGCTTCTGTTCTCTATCTACACTCACTCCCTTGGTAAACTCATTCGCTCACACGGCTTCAACTATCATCTCTACGCTGATGGCACCCATATCTACATCTCTGCCCCTGCTCCCTCTCCCTCCTTTCAGGCTCGGGTCTCCTTCTGCCTTCAGGACGTCTCCATCTGGATGTCTGCCCGCCATCTAAAATCAGTATGTCCAAGACTGAACTCCTTATCTTCCCTCCCAAACCCTGACCTTTCTCTGACTTTTCCATCACTGTAGACAGCACTACCATCCTTCCCATCTCACAAGCCCGCAACCTTGGTGTCATCCTCGACTCTGCTCTCTCGTTCACCTCTGACGTCCAATCCGTCACCAAATCCTTCCGGTCTCACCTCCACAACATCGCTAAAATCTGCCCTTTCCTCTCCATCCAAACTGCTACCTTGCTGGTTCAATCTCATCCTATCCCGACTGGATTACTGCATCAGCCTCCTCTCTGATCTCTCATCCTCCTGTCTCTCCCCACTTCAGTCTATACTTCCCGCTGCTTCCCGGATCATCTTTGTGCAGAAACGCTCTGGGCATGTTACTCCCCCCCTCAAAAATCTCCAGTGGCTGCCAGTCAACCTACGCAACCTAAGCAAAAACTCCTCAATCTCTGCTTCAAGGCTCTCCATCATCTCGCCCCCTCCTACCTCACCTCACCTCTCTCCTTCTAAAGCCCAGCCCGCACCCTTCGCATTTCTGCCACTAACCTCCTCACTGTACCTCGTTCTCGCCTGTCCAGCCGTCGACCCCCGGCCCATGTCCTCCCCTTGTCCTGGAATGCCCTTCCTCCACATATCTGCCAAGCTAGCTCTCTTCCTCCCTTCAAAGCCCTACTGAGAGCTCACCTCCTCCAGGAAGCATTCCCTGACTGGGCCCCCTTTTTCCTCTCCTCCTCCCCATCCCCCCCCACCCTACCTCCTTCCCCTCTCCACAGCACCTGTACGTATGTTTGTACAGATTTATTACTCTAATTATTTTACTTGTACATAATTACAATTCTATTTATTTTGTTAATGATGTGCATCTAGCATCTATTTATTCTGATGAGTTGACACCTGTCCACATGTTTTGTAGTTTTTGTCTGTGTCCCCCTTCTAGACTGTGAGCCCGTTCTTGGGTAGGGACCGTCTCTATATGTTGCCAACCTGTACTCCCAAGTGCTCTGCACACAGGAAGCGCTCAATAAATACGATTGAATGAATGAATGAATGAATGAATCAGGGACCTTGTGCACCGCCTTGGATTTTCATCCAGGAGGTTAAGGCTCCTCGGCGACGAAATCCATCCAGGAAAATGTGCAGGAGATGGAAAGTCTCGACCACAGAGACTCGGTGCCTGTATATTAGCCTAAAGCCTCATCTGCCGCCCCAAATAGCATGATCTAACGGTTATCCGTCCCTCTGTGCATCCACGCACCGGTCTTCCTGACAATTCGTCCCCTGGCCAGGTCTCCCTGCTTCTAAAGCCCTTCTGCCCTCGATCACGCATAATAATAACAATAGTAATGATAATAATGGCATTTATTAAGCGCTTACTATGTGCAAAGCACTGTTCTAAGCGCTGGGGTAGATACAAGGCAATCAAGTTGTCCCACATCAATCAACCAATCAATCGTATTTATTGAGCACTTACTGTGTGCAGAGCACTGTGCTAAGCGCTTGGGAAGTACAAGTTGGCAACATATAGAAACTGTCCCTATCCAACAGTGGGCTCACAGTCTAGAAGGGGGAGACAGAGAACAAAACCAAACATATTAACAAAATAAAATAAATAGAATAGATATGTACAAGTAAAATAAATAAATAAATAAATAGAGTAATAAATATGTACAACCATATATACATATATACAGGTGCAGTGGGGAAGAGGAGGAGGTAAGACGGGGGGATGGAGAGGGGGACGAGGGGGAGAGGAAGGAGGGGGCTCAGTCTGGGAAGGCCTCCTGGAGGAGGTGAGCTCTCAGTAGGTCCTTGAAGCTCTCAGTAGGGCCTTGAAGCTCTCAGTAGGGCCTTGAGGCTCACACACTTAATCCCCATTTTACAGATGAGGTAACCGAGGCCCAGAGAAGTTAGGTGACTTGCCCAAAGTCACACAGCCCACAGGTGGCATAGCTGGGATGTGAACCCATTACCTCTGACTCCAAAGCCCGGGCTCTTTCTACTGAGCCACGCTACTTCATGCATTGGAGAACTTAGCATTTTCCCTCTCCGTAATAGAGACTTTTCGAGATTTACTCAACAGATCTGTGCTGAAGCCAATAGAAATCCCCACATATAATGGATTTTTTGCACGTCTCCTTCCGTATCCGAGCTAAATGAGGCCCTCCAGTTGGAGAAGTGACATCATTGGTCATTATGGGGAGAAAGTCAAAAGTTCACCACCTTTTACTCCCATTTTCTCACTTTCCTCTCTCCCTCCCTAACTCATTCCCATCTGCTCGCTCCCCCCTCTCACATCTATCCTCAGCATTTATTCATATGTAGTTTGGTGGAAAGAGCCCAGACCTTGGAGTCAAAGGTCGTGGGTTCTAATACCTGTTCTGCCACTTGTCTGCTGTGTGTCTTTGGGCAAGCCACTTAACTTCTCTGGGCCTCAGTTACCTCATCTGGAAAATGAGAATTGAGGCTGTAAGACCCATGTGGAACAGGGACTGTGTCCAACCTGATTTGTTTGTATCCACCCCAGAGTTTAGTATAGTGCCTGACACATTGTAAGTGCTCAACAAATGCCATTATTACCACCTGGTCTGCCATCCTTGTCATTCCCGGAAATGTTACCAGGTGGAGAGGGATAGGTGAAGAATGGGTGCAAATAAAAGCGCAAGGGTGACGCAGAAGGGAGAGGGAGAAGAGGAACTAGGGGATTAGTCAAGGAAGGCTTCTTGGAGGAGACGTGCCTTCAATTAAGATTTACAGGTGGGGAGAGTGATCATCTGTCGGATATGCAGACGAAGGGCGTTCCAGACCAGAAGCAGGGCATTGACGTGAGGTCGGCGAATTAATAAAGCCATCTGTGTTATGACACAGAGTACAGAGATGCACAGGACGATGACTACGGTGTTCTAACTTAATCAGGGAAGTCATGCACAGAACAAGAACAGTGTCTTAGCTGGCCAGTTATAGGGAAGCAACATGGCATAGTGGCTAGGGCATAGGCCTGAGAGGCAGGTCGTGGGTTGTAATGTGTCACTTGTCTGCTTTGTGCCGTTGGGCAAGTCATTTAACCTCTCTGTGCCTCGGTTACCTCGTCTGTAAAATGGGGATTAGACTGTGAGCCCCACATGGGACAGGGATTGTGTCCAACCCGATTTGCCTGCATCCACCTATGTGTTTGGTAGAGTAGCTGGTGTATAGTAAGCGCTTTACAAATACTACTATTATTATTATTTTAATTCCAGGATGCCTATACCAATTAATTTTCTTTTTCCTAGGTCACATCACCATCCAAAAATTTCAACATTTTTGCACTCACCTCTTCCCATTACACTTTAGTGCATATAGTATTACCTAGTCTACTATAAGAACACTGCTTTCGTTGGTAAATTACCTTGGTGCCCATCTCCCCTGCTAGAATGTAAGTTCCTTGTGGGCAAGGGTTGTGGTTTTTTCTATTATATACTCCCAAACATTCAGTAGTGTGCTCCAAATACAATAAATACTCATTCAATACTCCGATTGACTGTAATCTACTTGAGGATGGGGGGAGGTCATGTATTCTACCTCTATTGCACTGCCTCAAGTGCTCACTACAGCTCTCTGCACACAGTAAGTGTTCAGTATATTACATTGCTTGACTAACTGTAAATTGCTTCTACCCTGTGGGGAGATTGGATGTAAAAGAGTTCTGAGTGACCCGGCACCAGATTCTTCACAACTCTCTAACAGTGAAATATTATTAATAACAATAATAATAATAATAACAATAGTGGTATTTGTTATTTCAAGCGCTTAGTACAGTGCTCTGCACACAGTAAGCGCTCAATAAATACGATTGATGATGATGATTTGGTATTGATAAGCAGCAGGGCGTAGTGGATAGATCATGGGCCTGGGAGTCAGAAGGACCTGGGTTCTAATCCTCGAGCCACCACTTGTTTTCTATGTGGCCTTGTGCAAGTCACTTCACTTTTCTGGGCCTCAGGTACCTCATATATAAAATGGGGATTAAGACTGTGATCCCCACGTGGGACAGGGACTGTGTCCAACTCGATTTGCTTGTATAGCCTCCAGCGCTTAGTACAGTGCCTGTCACATAGTAAGTGCTTAATGAATACAATTATTATTATTATTGTTAACCCGTTACTATGTGCCAAGTACTGTACTAAGCGCGGGGATAGATACAAGTTAATCAATGTATGGGGCTCACAGTCCAAATAGGGGGAAGAACAGTTATTGATACCCATTTTGCAGATGAGAGACTAAGACATAAAGAAGTTAAGTGTAGTCACTTAAGGTAGTCCAAGGTCAACCAGCAGACAAAGGATTAAAACCCGTCCTCTGACTATGAAGCTCATGCTCTTTGATCTAGGCCTTGCTGCTTCTCGAAAGCAATCCCTCTGGAGTGATCAAAGCCACTCAGGTACATCAGGAGTTTTTGCCTGATGCATAGGTTGATTGGTAGCCACTGGAGATTTTTGAGGAGGGGAGGAACATGCCCAGAGCGTTTCTGGACAAAGACAATCTGGGCAGCGGCGTGAAGTATGGATTGAAGTGGGGAGAGACACGAGGATGGGAGATCGGAGAGGAGGCTGATACAGTAATCCAGACGGGATAGGATGAGAGCTTGAACAAGCAGAGTAGCGGTTTGTATGGAGAGGAAAGGGCGGATCTTGGCAATGTTGCGGAGGTGAGACAGGCAGGTTTTGGTGACGGCTTGGATGTGAGGGGTGAACGAGAGAGCGGAGTCGAGGATGACACCAAAGTTGAGGGCTTGTGAGACGGGAAGGATGGTAGTGCCGTCAACAGTGATGGGAAAGTCAAGGAGAGGGCAGGGTTTGGGAGGGAAGACAAGGAGTTCAGTCTTGGACATGTTGAGTTTTAGGTGGCGGGCAGACATCCAGATGAAGATGTTCTAAAGGCAGGAGGAGATGCTAGCCTGGAGGGAGGGGGAGAGAGCAGGAGCAGAGATGTAGATTTGGGTGTCATCAGCATAGAGACGATATTTGAAGCCGTGGGAGAGAATGAGGTCACCAAGGGAGTGAGTGTAGATCGAGAACAGAAGAAGACCAAGAACTGAACCTTGAGGAACCCCTACAGTAAGGGGATGGGAAGGGGGGGAGGAGCTTGCAAAAGAGACTGAGAATGAACGGCCGGAGAGATAAGAGGAGAACCAGGAAAGGACGGAGTCTGTGAAGCCAAGGTTGGATAGCCTGTTGAGGAGAAGGGAGTGGTCCACAGTGTCGAAGACAACTGAGAGGTCGAGAAGGATTAGGATAGAGTAGGAGCCGTTGGATCTGGCAAGCAGGAGGTCATTGGTGACCTTTGAGAGGGCAGTGTCCGTGAAATGTAGGGGACAGAAGCCAGATTGGAGGGAGTCGAGGAGAGAGTTGGCGTTGCGGAATTCGAGACAGCGCATGTAGACGGCTCGTTCAAGGGGCTTGAAAAGGAATGCGAGGAGGGAGATAGGGCGATAACTAGAAGGTGAGGTGGGGTTGAGAGGGTGTTTTTAGGATGGGAGAGACGCGGGTATGTTTGAAGGCAGAGGGGATGGAACCAGTGGAAAGTGAGCGGTTGAAGATGGAAGTTAAGGAGGGGAGAAGGGGCGGAGCGAGAGATTTCATAAAATGAGAGGGAATGGGGTCAGAAGCACAGGTGACCGGAGTAGCACTTGAGAGGAGGGAGGAGATCTCCTCTGAGGATACTGCTGGGAAGGATGGGAGAGTAGAGGAGAGTGTTCATCATTCCATTGTTGTATCAGAGGTAGGCAAATCGAGTCCTTTCCTGAGACATAAACTTTGAGAAGTGACTAATGAGGCACTAGGGGAATGATTAGTAAGCTTGGAATATAGGGGTCTCTTTAGGGGTAGGGTGGGGACGAGGTTCCCCAGAGCCTGGAGACTTAGAACTACCCTCGAGCCAGCCCCACAGCTACTCAGAGAACAAGAGCTTCCACCAATCCTAATTCGTATTTTCTTTTGTAAACTCAAACTGGGGAGCTTCAGGCCCTGGGGGATTCCTTTGTCTGGATAAGGCTTTCCTGAGAGAATACAACACAGACCTACTGAGAAACCACAGTTCAGAACCGTCTGACCGTCTGAACCCTGTGTTTAACCATCAGTATATCCCTGTTCCTTGTAGGAAAAGGATTGTGATTTTTCCAGCTTTTATCCAGATCATATTTCACCCTTTCACCCTGGTCCCCATCTCTCCCATCGCCAACAAACCTCCGTCATCCTGGAACTCTCCCTTTCCACATCTGGCACACCACTACTCTCCCCATCATCAAAACGCTTCTGAAATCACATATCCGCCAGGAAGTCTTTCCTGATTGATCACTGATATCCTCACTTTATATCCTTCACAACCGCCATTTCAGCACCTAAGCCTTTGGGTACTCCCCATCGGTAATAATAATAATAATAATAATAATAATAATAATTATAATAATAATGGTATTTGTTAAGCGCATACTATGTGTCAGGCACTGTACTAAGCGCTGGGGTGGATACAAACTGGGTTGGACACAGTCCCTGTCTCACGTGGGGCTCACAGTCTCAGTCCTCGTTTTACAGATGAGGTAGTTGAGGCACAGAGATGTGAAGTGACTTGCCCAAGGTCACACAGAAGATAAGTAGCAGAGCCGGGACTAGAACGTATGACCGTCTGAATCCCAGGCTTTTTCCATTAAGCTATGCTGCTTCTCTGTCCATATCTCGCCCTGGACTCCGTTCCCGAGAGGCCCGCCCGCCCGCCCGCCATCACACCGCGCGGCCTTGCTGCTCCCGGAAGGATCCTCCCCTCAGAGCGCCGCCATAGACGCCCGGGACTCCGTTCCCGAGAGGCCCGCCCGCCATCACACCGCGAGGCCTTGCTGCTCCCGGAAGGATCCTCAACTCACAGCGCCGCCACAGACGCCCGGGACTCCGTTCCCGAGAGGCCCGCCCGCCCGCCCGCCATCACACCGCGTGGCCCCCGCTGCTCCCGGAAGGCTCCCCTCCTCCAAGCGCCCCCATAGACGCCCCCTGCTTCCACCCCCCCAACACACACTTAAGCGACCTTCCTTAAAGTGCTCCCCATCCCCCCTTCCCGGTCCGTTCCTGACTGACTCTTCCCCCACCACCCCAGGTAAAAGGCCCTTGTTAGCACCATGTTACATTAACGACAACCTCATTCGCACCTCCTCAGCCCTCCCATGCTAGTTGACTGTTCGCTCCTCTCCCCAGGTATCTCTGCTACCTGACCCCCCTTAACAGGCCCACCCTTCTCCAGCACATAATAGTTTGTATGTGCTCTCTGTGACATCATTATCTGCCAATTTTTATTATTGCCATAGCATATTGATTGCTTAACTACAACCTGTGATGCCATCACCTACTTATATCATGGCTACTGTTTTATTGCTTCTGCATCTCAATTGTTAACCTCCCGCTGTACTGTCACTCGCCCTGCTGACCTCACCATGAACTTTCAATTCCTTTGCTCCCAACTGCCATTCCCATTCCTTACCTTCCCCTTCCCCTCTCCCACCCAGCTTTTTCCCTCCCTCTCCCCCACCAAGACCACTCCCCCTCACCCCCTACCAAGGATCCCTCTGTACCAGCGCCAGTCCTCCACTCCTCCCTCCCGGCCCCGTCCCTCCCCTTCTCCCCGCCCCCACCCCATCCCAGTTCTCCTTTCCCATCGCCACCCCTCTTCCCACTCTCCCCGCCCAGGCCCCCGCCAACTCATCCCAATCCAAACCCTCCCCACCCCTCGCACCGTTCCCCCTCCCTCCCCCCCCTCGACAGCTGCTGCCAAGTGTGGCCTCTGGAACCCCCGCTCCGTTTTAAGTAAGATCCCTTTCATTCTGGACCTATTCCTTTCCAGCTCTCTACTCCTCCTCGCCCTAACTGAAACATGGCTGTCTCCGGACGACACGGTCTCTTCTGCTGCTCTCTCCAGTGGAGGCCTCTTCTTCTCCCACTCCCCCAGACTCACCGGAAAAGGAGGAGGTGTCGGTTTCCTTCTCACCCCGCAATGTCGTTTTCGCACTATCCCTCCTCCCCCTTCCCTTTCCTTCCCTTCCTTTGAAGCCCACATTATTTGCCTCTACCACCCCCTCCAGATTCTTGTAGCCGTCATCTACCGCCCTCCCGGCCCCACTTCCAACTTCTTTAACGACTTTGACCTCTTCCTCACCTTCCTTCTCTCCTTCTCCATGCCCACTCTTATCCTCGGAGACTTCAACATCCACATGGATATCCCTGATGACTCCGCTGCCGCCCGCCTTCTATCTCTCGTCGAGGCTGCCAACCTCTTCCTCCACCCCACCTCACCCACTCACCAACTTGGTCATACCCTCGACCTCATCATCTCCTATCGCTGCACCGTGTCCACCATCACCAACTCTGAAATCCCTCTCTCTGATCATAATCTCTCCTGCATCCTCACTCACACTCCTTTCCCCTGTAAATCCATATTACTCCCTCACAGAGATCTCCGCTCTCTGGACCCCACCCACCTTTCGGAGCGCCTCACACCCCACCTCGCCGCCCTCTCCTCTCTACCCAGTCTTGATGATCAGATTGCTGCTCTCACCTCTACCCTTTCGACTCAGCTAGACTCACTCGCTCCCCTTTCCATTCGCCGCTCTCGTACCACTAACCCACAGCCCTGGATCACAGCCACTGTCCGCCTCCTTCGCTTTTATGCTCGAGCTGCCGAACGCTGCTGGCGAAAGTCTAAACACCATGACATCCTCGTTCACTACAAGTTTATCCTTTTCTGCCTTAACTCAGCCCTCTCCTCTGTCAGACAAAACTATTTCTCCTCCCTTATTGACACCCATGCCCATCGCCTCCGCCAGCTCTTCCGTATATTCAACTCCCTTCTCAGGCCCCCGGTTCCTCCCCCTCCTCCTTCCCTCACCTCCAACGATCTGGACTCCTACTTCATTGACAAAATGAAATCCATCAGGTCCGACCTCCCCAAAGTTACTTTCCCCCCTTCTCCAACCCCCCGGCTCTCAACACTCTCTACTACTCTCCCATCCTTCCCAGCAGTATCCTCAGAGGAGCTCTCATCCCTCCTCTCAAGTGCTACTCCGGCCACCTGTGCTTCTGACCACATTCCCTCTCATCTCATGAAATCTCTCGCTCCATCCCTTCTCCCCTCCTTAACTTCCATCTTCAACCGCTCACTCTCCACTGGTTCCTTCCCCTCTGCCTTTAAAAATGCCCATGTCTCTCCCATCCTAAAAAAACCCCTCTCTTGACCCCACCTCACCTTCTAGTTATCGCCCCATATCCCTCCTACCATTCCTTTCCAAACTCCTTGAACGAGTTGTCTACAAGCGCTGCCTCGAATTCTTCAACAACAACACTCTCCTCAACCCACTCCAGTCTGGCTTCCGTCCCCTACATTCCACGGAAACTGCCCTCTCAAAGGTCACCAATGACCTCCTGCTTGCAAAATCCAACGGCTCATACTCTATACTAATCCTCCTCGACCTCTCAGCTGCCTTCGACACTGTGGATCACCCCTTATCCTCAACACGCTATCTGACCTTGGCTTCACAGACTCCGTCCTCTCCTGGTTCTCCTCTTATCTCTCCGGTCGTTCATTTTCAGTCTCTTTTGTAGGCTCCTCCTCCCCCTCTCATCCCCTTACTGTGGGGGTTCCCCAAGGTTCAGTGCTTGGTCCCCTTCTGTTCTCGATCTACACGCACTCCCTTGGTGACCTCATTCGCTCCCACAGCTTCAACTATCATCTCTACGCTGATGACACCCAGATCTACATCTCTGCCCCTGCTCTCTCCCCGTCACTCCAGGCTCGCATCTCCTCCTGCCTTCAGGACATCTCCATCTGGATGTCTACCCGCCATCTAAAACTCAACATGTCCAAGATGGAACTCCTTGTCTTCCCTCCCAAACCCTGCCCTCTCCCTGACTTTCCCATCTCTGTTGACGGCACTACCATCCTTCCCGTCTCACAAGCCCGCAACCTTGGTGTCATCCTCGACTCCGCTCTCTCGTTCACCCCTCACATCCAAGCCGTCACCAAAACCTGCCGGTCTCAGCTCCGCAACGTTGCCAAGATCCGCCCTTTCCTCTCCATCCACACCGCTACCCTGTTCATTCAAGCTCTCATCCTATCCCGTCTGGACTACTGCATCAGCCTTCTCACTGATCTCCCATCCTCGTGTCTCTCCCCACTTCAATCCATACTTCATGCTGCTGCCCGGATTGTCTTTGTCCAGAAACGCTCTGGGCATATTACTCCCCTCCTCAAAAATCTCCAGTGACTACCAATCAATCTGCGCATCAGGCAGAAACTCCTCACCCTGGGCTTCAAGGCTCTCCATCACCTCGCCCCCTCCTACCTCACCTCCCTTCTCTCCTTCTACAGCCCACCCCGCACCCTCCGCTCCTCTGCCGCTAATCTCCTCACCGTGCCTCCGTCGACCCCCGGCCCACGTCATCCCCCGGGCTTGGAATGCCCTCCCTCTGCCCATCCGCCAAGCTAGCTCTCTTCCTCCCTTCAAGGCCCTACTGAGAGCTCACCTCCTCCAGGAGGCCTTCCCAGACTGAGCCCCTTCCTTCCTCTCCCCCTTATCCCCCTCTCCATCCCCCCATCTTACCTCCTTCCCTTCCCCACAGCACCTGTATATATGTATATATGTTTGTACATATTTGTTACTCTATTTGTTTATTTCACTTGTACATATCTATTCTATTTATTTTATTTTGTTAGTATGTTTGGTTTTGTTCTCTGTCTCCCCCTTTTAGACTGTGAGCCCACTGTTGGGTAGGGACTGTCTCTATATGTTGCCAACTTGTACTTCCCAAGCGCTTAGTACAGTGCTCTGCACACAGTAAGCGCTCAATAAATACGATTGATGATGATGATGATGATCTCACGCACTCAAGTAAGTATATGTAACTCATGTACAAATCCTCTTTCCTTCTTCCTCCTATCTAATTGATGACAGTGCTTGTTCTCCCATACTAAGCTTCCTAAGGGCAGAGATCATATCTGCCAATTCTACTAATTCTCTCTTTCCAAGCGCAGTGCTTTATGCTCTATACATTATAGGTCCTCAATTAATTGATTGGTTGGTTGGTTGGTTGGTTGGTCCATCATCCAGAGGAGCAGGGGAAGGTGTTATAATTCAGTGGACATTTATCCGGAAATGAGGGCTTTGAAACATTTTCATTACCTTCATAGGTATCTCTGCCTCTTTCCCAAAGCTAAGTTCTTGGGTTGTTTTCTTGGTTGAGGCAAAAATTTTTGAATTTCTATTTGCAGCTCTAGAAGAAGTTGGGAGGTGGTCATGAGAAGCCATGGTTGATTCATTTGGAGCAGATTATGACTCTCAGTAATGTATTCTGATCGGTCCCTTTTCTCCTCTTCACCTATGTGCTGAACTTCACCAGAAACTTGACCATCATCAGCCTCTCTCTTCTTGACTCCTGTCTCTTCCTTCCTATGTACTTCTTCCTGCACATTTTCTCCTTCCCGGAAATCTTTTCCATGTACATCTGCATTCCCAGTTTCCTAGCTACAAACATCACTGGGGCAGGACCATTTCTTACAACAGTTGTGCAACACAACTGTTCTTCTTTATCCTACCGGAGGAGACCGAGTTCTTTCTCCTGGCCACCATGTCCAAATTTTCCCGTCAATAGTATTGATTGATAAAGCACCTACCAAGTGCTAGTACCTACCAAATGTTTGTAGCACGTTTGCCCCAATACTTCAAGTTCCATACTTTGAAGGTGAGAGCAGTGATCTCAGCCCCGCTCTCACATCTAAGTGTGACAGTGAAACAAGAAACCTCCCTAGATCCCCTAGAATCAGAATAATAGATCCATTAATAAATCAGTCAACCAATATAATTCACTGAGTACTTACTGTATGCAAGGCTCTGAATTAGTTCTTAGGAGAGTACAGTAGAGTTAATAGACATGATCCCTACCCTTAAGGAGCTCACAGTCTAACAAATTATGATTATTTATTGAGCACTCCTAAACAGTTGGGAGAATATTCAATAATTAGTAGTCAAACAATCAATTGTATTTACTGAATATTTACTATGTTTAAAGTACTTCACTAAGTGCTTTGAAGAGTACAGTAGAGATATAATAATAATGATAATTGTGGTATTGTGGTATTTGTTAAACACTTACTATGTGCCAGGCACTGTACTAAATGCTGGGGTGGGTGAAAGCAAATCGGGTCGGTCACAGTTTCTGTCCTGCATGGGGCTCACAGATTTAATCACCATTTTATAGATGAGGGGACTGAGACCCAGAGAAGTGAAGTGACTTGACCAAGGCCATACAGCAGACAAGTGGCAAAGTCGTGATTAGAACATTCTGACTCCCAGGCCCATGCTGTATAAACTACACCATGGTTCTTCTCAACAAAGTGAGATCGTTAAGGACAGGGAACTGCCACTTCATCATTTTCATACTTATCACCCCCACTTATGTCAATATTTTAATACTTAGTGGTTTTCCACTACATGAAATTTATTTTACTGTCTGTCTCCCCCGTTAGATTGTAAGCTCTTTGAGGACATGGATCATCTTTCCCAATGATGAAGTGGCAGTTCCCTGCCCTCAATGATCTCACTTTCTTGAGAAGCACCATGGCGTAGGGAATAGGGCACTTGGGAGTCAGAAGGTCATGGGTTTTAAACCCAGCTCCTCTACTTGTTTCCTGTGTTACCTTGGGCAAGTCACTTCACTTCTCTGGGCCTCAGTTCCTTCATCTTGAAAATGGGGATTGAGACTGTGGGCCAGGGACTGTGTCCAACCCAATTTGTTTGTATCCATCCTAGCGCTTAGTATAGTGCCAGGCATATAGTAAGCTCTCAACGAATACAGTAATAATAATTAATAATAATAATAATAACAACAACAACAATAGTCCAGCAGAGGAGACAGTTTCTGATATAGATCACGGACAGTTGAGCAGCTACTATGTGTAACAGTAGTGATTGCAATGCACTGAACCTTCACAGTCTCTCGCCTCTTCTCCCGACCTCGACCCCTCGCACCTATTGCCCCGCAGCCTGCATTGCCAGAGAGCTAGCAGGGAGAGAAGTTGCCACTTGTAGTCACAGAACAGAACGTCTCCAGTCAACCATAATTATTGAGCACTTACTTTGTGCAGAACATGTCCTAAGCGCTTGGGAGAATACAATATGACTTTAGGCACATTCCCTGACCACAACGAGCCTGCAGTCTAGAAGGGGTGACATACATTAATATAAATAGATAAATTACAGATATGTTGCTCAATAAATTAGAAATGTCCAAGATGTCGCCATCTGCAGAAATTCCTGAGCGTTCCCGATGTGGTCAGGCACTGCTGAGTACGTCACACGGTACTTTTCCCATTCCCTTTTGCATCGCCCTGACTTGTTTCCTTTATTCACTGACCCCTCCCAGCCTTACAGCACTTATGTACATAGCTGTAATTTTATTTATTTATGTTAATGTCTTTCTACCCCTCTAGACTGACTGTAAGCTCGCTGTGGGCAGGGAATATGTCTGTTTATTGTTATATTGCACTCTTCCAAAGGCTTAGTACAGTGCTCTGTATTCAATAAATACGATCGAATGAAATATGATTGAATGAATGAAGTGGGACTAAGGGCCGGAGGGATATTTCCCACTTTCTTGAGAACAGCAGGAGAAGAAAAACAAAAGAGCAACAGCAGTAGCTGATACAGCAGCGCCCCAGTACTTTTCCCCCACGGGTCCCAGGGAGCAGGGACCATTGGGTGATGAGCGGATTGGTGAAGCCAGCCCCAGCTCCAGCAAAGAACCCTTCAAGATCTCCATCATTCTTCCTTCCGGGTCTTTCCTGGTACTGCCTCTTTCCCACCCAATTTAAAATTCTTTCTTCAGGGGGGATTGAGAGCCGAGTTCATTAGTGCCTTGCTATAAGCATCTCCAGGGAATGTCTCTTTTGTCATCAAAAGAGCCTTCCCCATCTGCATTGAGAAGAACTCATAAAAGGGGCTGAACTTTGTCGCTGTAAAATAAGGGATGGGAGAGAGAGGCATAATAATAATAATAATGATCGTAATTGTTAGGTGCTTATTATGTGCAAAACACTTTTAAAAGCGCTGGGGAGAATACAAGGTGAGCAGGTTGTCTCACGTAGGGCTCACAGTCTTAATCCCCATTTTACAGATGAGGTATCTGAGGCACAGAAAAGTGAAATGGCTTGCCCAAAGTCACACAGCTGCCAGGTGGCAGAGCCGGGATTTTAACACATGACCTCTGACACTCAAGCCCGTGCTTTTTCCACTGAGCTACGCTGCTTCTCTACTTTGAATAATGTCAAATCTCCTTTCTGTGACTGTTAGGAAGCAACTTGCTTTCTCCAGGCTCAGCTATCCTGTCTTTCCTTCCCTTAGAACAGAGTTTTCTACATCCTCACAAGTAGGCTAGCAGAAAGGGTGTCGCCCAGGACCCCAACTCCTCTCCCCTCCTCAAACTATACCAAACTACACCATATTGGGGAAAATGGAGGAGGATAAGGGAGATTCCGTCCTGCCTGGCAGGGCACCACGAAAATGGGGAGAGATTTGTGCTGCCTAAATGGCATGGAATTCTTCCTGAGAACAGGAAGAGGGTCGATTCGGTTTTTCAAACGAACAAACTGAATATTCAGGATGAAAACTCTTACCAAAACCGTCGAGAGTGTCAGAAAATAAGTACATGTTCCTCCTTAAGTATCTAGGTTATACCGAAATCCGATCTCTACTAGTTTTTCCTGTCCCATATCTGACCTTTCTGATTTGGGCAGGGAAGGAGATAGCGACAATTGGAAAGGAATCTGCTGGTTTGGTATTTTTGCTGGCTGGATCGATCTCTGAGGGGTGGGATTGTCTCCTTCTCACCAGGCAGATCCTGGCCTGGAACCCTGATACGGGTCCATTTGATGGTTCTCAGCTCTGGGATATCTGGGGTTTTAATCCCAGCTCTGCCTGGAGATGGCTGACGAGACTGATGACCTCCCCTACCTCTGGGTTAAAACATCAAGGTGAATTCCTCAATAGCTACTTTCTACTGCTGATCTCTCCCATTAGATTGTAAAATCCCCACAGGCAGGATCTGTAGTCCATTGTTGTGCTCTGTATGCAGTAAGCACTCAATAAATAACACTGATTGATTGATGTTGCCTCCCTAAGAGCCTATGAGAGTGTTGTGTACAGAAGAAAAAAGAGGCTTTGGACCCTTGTTTGTGATTCTGTAACATAAAATGAAATTGAATGGCCAAAGCTTTCCTTGGTGAGGACGGATTTACAGCTCCCCCATCAGGTCTTCCTTCCTCATCCTCTTTTTCTGTTTCCACTCCCAGGTCTGAGACACCTACCACTTTGTCCACTAGACCTACCCCATCCCTTCCTGAAAAGTGTTAAAACTAGTTGTGATCGTATCATCAGTAGAATCATAATTATGGTATTTGTTAAGTGCTTACTATATGTCAGGTACTGTACTAAGCGCTGGGGTGGATACAAGGAAATCGAGTTGGACAGAATGCCTGTCCCGCATGGGGTTCAGAGTAGTAGTAGTAGCAGTAGTAGTAGTAGTAGTAGTAGTAGTAGTAGTAGTAGTAGTAGTAGTAGTAGTGGCAGCAGCACTTTCCCATCACTGTAGACACCACCACCATCCTTACTGTCTCACAAGCCCTTTACCTTGGCGTTATCCTTGACTCCTCTCTCTCATTCAACCCACAAATTCAATCCATCATGAAATCCTGAAGTCCCACCTTCACAACATCGCTAAAATCCGCCCTTTCCTCTCCATCCATACTGCTACCACGCTAATACAATCATTCATACTATCCCGCCTGGATTATGCATTAGTTTCTCCATGCTGACCTCCAGCCTCCTATCTTTCCCCATTCCAGTCCATATTTCACACTGCTGCCCGAATCATTTTTGTACCAAAATGTTCTGGGTACGTCACCCCTCTCCTCAAAAAACTCCAATGGCTAATCATCCACCTTTGTAACAAATAAAAATTTCTCTCCATTGGCTTTAAAGAACTCCATCAGCTTGCCCCCTCCTGCCCCATCCCGCTTCTCTCCTTCTATAATCCAGCCCACACACTTCACGTCTCCAGTGTTAAACTTCGCACTTGCCTTCTCGCTTGCCTCGCTACGGATCGCTACCCACATCCTGCCTCTGGCTTGCAACGCCCTCACTCCTCAAATCCGCCACACAATTACTCTCCACTCACCTCTTCAAAATCTTACTGAAGGCACATCTCCTCCAAGAGGTCTTCCCAGACTAAGTCCCACTTTTTCTCATCTTCCATTCCCTTCTACGTCGCCATGACTTGTTCCCTTGGCTCTTCTCCCCTCTTCCAGCTCCACAGCAGTTATGTATATAACTGATATTTTACTTTTTGTATTGGTTTCTGTTTATTTGTATTGTATTTCTGTCTCCCCCTATCCCAGATTGAGAGCTCATTGTGGGCAGGGACTGTCACTCTTTACTGTTGTATTGTATTTTCCCAAGTGGTTAGTACAGTAAGCGCTCATTAAATGCGATTGAAAGAAAGAAACAATGAATAAATAAAAAGTAGTAGTAGTAATAGTAATTCTCTGTCTCTCTCATCTTCAGTCCATACTTCACTCTGACGCCGGCATCATTTTTCTTAAAAAATGTTTCAGTCCATATCTCCCCTCTCCTCAAAAACCTCCAATTGTTAGCCATCTATCTGTGAATCAAATAGAAAAACCTATCTATAGACTTTAAGGTACTTAATCAGCTCTCCCACTTCTACCTTACCTCCCTCTTCTCCTGCTGTAACCCAACTCACACACTTAATATCAGCTTACTCATTGTACCTCAATTCCTTCTTTCTCACCACAGACCTGTTGCACACATCCTCCCGCTGGCTTGGAATTCCCTCCCCGTTCATATCTGACAGGCCACCAATACCTCCAACTCATTCATTCATTCATTCATTCAATCGTGTTTAATGAGAGCTTACTGTGTGCAGAGCCCTGTATTAATCTCTTGGGAGAGTACAGTGTAAAAATAAACAGACACATTCCCTGCCCACAAAGAGTCTACATTCTAGAGGGGGAAGCAGACTTCGATATAAATGAATAAATTACTGATCTGTACATGAATGTTGTGGGGCTGGGATGGGGATGAATAAAGGGAGCAAGTCAGGGCGAAGCAGAAAGGGCTGGGAGAAGAGGAAAGGAGGGCTTAGTCAGGGAAGACCTCTTGGATGATTTGTGTCTTCAAAGCCCTACTAAATCGTACCTCCTCCAAAAACCCTTCCCTGACTAAACCCTCCCTTCTGTGTCACCTACGGACTCGAATCTGTATACTATAAGCACTCTGATATTCATCCCTCTTTCAGTGTCACAGCATCATCATCATCATCAATCAATCAATTTATTGAGCGCTTACTGTGTGTAGAGCACTGTACTAAGCGCTTGGGAAGTACAAGTTGGCAACATATAGAGACAGTCCCTACCCAACAGTGGGCTCACAGTCTAAAAGGGGGAGACAGAGAACAAAACCAAACATACTAACAAAATAAAATAAATAAAATAGATATGTACAAGTAAAATAAATAAATAAATAGAGTAACAAATATGTACAAACATATATACATATATACAGGTGCTGTGGGGAAGGGACGGAGGTAAGATGGGGGGGATGGAGAGGGGGCGGGGGGGAGAGGAAGGAAGGGGCTCAGTCTGGGAAGGCCTCCTGGAGTAGGGGAGCTCTCAGTAGGGCCTTGAAGGGAGGAAGAGAGCTAGCTTGGCGGATGGGCAGATGGGCATGGGCAGTACTCATGTACATAACCATCCGGAATTTATCTTAGCGTCTGTCTCCCTCTTTAGACTGTAAGCTCCTTATAGGCAAGGAGCCTATGTGAGTAGAAATGGTTTGGTGAGAAAAAATGTAGCACATTCTCAGCCCACGAGGAGATTCCACTCTAATGGAAAAGATAGAAATATAATATATTTATTAATGGAATGATCAGAACTAGTTATTCAGTGTTCATTGAGATTCCCCGCTCCACCACTTGCCCGCTGTGTGACCTTGGGCAAGGCACTTCACTGCTCTGTGCCTCGGTTTCCTCATCTGTACCTACTCTATTGTACTCTCCCAAACACATTGTACAGTGCCTAGAACATAGCCAGTGTTCAATAAATGAGTGATTGATTGATAGTTGCAGAAAAGCAGTAGTAGTAGTAGCAGAAGTAGTAACAGCAATAGAAGTAGTCATAGTAGATAAGTAATAATGATGTAGTAAAAATAGTGATAATGATGGCATTTGTTAAGCATTTACTGTGTGAAGCACTGTTCTAAGCTCTGGGTAACAGCAGACTTAATTGCAGAAGTAGTAGAATGAATGAATGATTATTAACGAATTATTATTATGGTACTTGTTAGGCGCTTACTGTGTGCCAGGCATAGTTCCAAGCGCTGGGGTAGATACAAGATAGTCGGGTTGGACACAGTCCCTGTCCTACATAAGGCTCACAGTGTTAATCCCCTTTTACAGATGAGGAAACCGAGGCACAGAGCAGTGAATTGCTTTGCCCAAGGTCACACAGCAGGCAAGTGGTGGAGCGGGGAATCTCAGTGAACACTGAATAACTTGTTCTGATCACTCCATTAATAAATATATTATATTTCTATCTTTCCCATTAGAGTGGAATCTCCTCATGGGCTGAGAATTTGCTACATTTTTCTCACCAAACCATTTCTACTCACATCAAATGAGAACTCCTCTCTGTTGGCTTTAGAATTGTCATACTGACTCCCGATACCAATCTAATCTCTTCTCCCAAGCCTCCTACCCAGACTGTGGCCTTTCCTCTTCCAAAACAAACCTTCCAAATGTACCTCGCTGACAATCCTGCATTATTCCATATCCCACTTCCTTCCCACTCCAGGAAACACCCTGCTCTCTTCTCTCAGCCAGAAAACATCAGTACCCTCCTTCAGGGTGAAAAGCTACTTCCTCCAGGAAGTCTTCCTTGATTGATAGCTCCCTTCCTAGTTGGGATGTTCCATTAGCCACCTTCACTACCTTGCGTATTTCTTCTTTTTTAGTCGTGTACTTGTAAATTTTGTTAGTGCGACTGTGATTCGTATTTGAATGATTTGCCCGAGGTGATCAAAAGACCCGTGACAGAGCTGGGGAAGAAACTCTAGATAATCGACCTTCTTCTCCATCCATGTCAGCCAAGATAACTCCTTGTCCTCCAAATCATTTTTCAATCCCCACCTCCATCATGATGGACCCAGATAAAGGTAAAACGGGTTAAGTAACCTCCAGGGCCCTCGGGGTTCAATCTACTTCTTTTCTTATGGCATTTGATAAGCACGTACTACGAGTGAAGTAGTCAGTCAGTCAATTAATCGTATTTATTGAGCACTTACTGTGTGCAGAGCAGTGTATAAGCGCTTGGGAGAGTACAATACAACAAAAAAGACACATTCCCTGACCACTATGAGCTTACAGTCTGGAGGGGGACAGAGTCATTAATAAATTTAAAAAGCACTGTTTAAACACTGGGGCAGATACAAGTCTATCAGGTGCCTGTCCCACATTGTACTCACAGTCTAAATTGGAGGGGAAAGGTTAATCCTGGTCATTGCCAAGTGATGATCGCGGATGATGTTCCCGGTATTCGCGATTCTGCCTTGGTGGAACAGTATTGCCTTCTTCGTTTCTGTAAGAGGAAAGAGTAACTGTTCTTCGAAGAGAGTGATGATATCACTTCTCTTCACAGGAAAAGTTAACTCAACTTTGAAAAAAACCAATGTAATTACTGTATCTAATTTTAATTTCTCCTTTCTGTCTTCAAACTTGAGGGATACTGGGAATCATCAGAGCTGATGAATTGTAACGAACGATCCTTGGCAGCAAGGAATCTCTAGTCACTCAGAGGCCATGGAAAAAGCAGTAGGGAGTGAGGAAGGGAAAGAAAAGAATGTATGTCTGTGTATGTATGTATGAACGTGTGTCTCACTTCATAACTCTATTACCACAACCCAGCCCGCACACTTTGCTCCTCTAATGCCAATGTACTCATTGTACTTCGATTTCCCCTATCCCGCCGCTGACCTCTCGTCCACGTCCTGCCTCTGGCCTCGAGCGACCTCCCTTTTCATAATCGACAGAAAATTATTCTCCCCACCTTCAAAGCCTTATTGAAGACACATCTCCTCAAAGGGGCCTTCCCTGACTAAACCCTCATTTCATCTTTTCCCCCTACCTTATGCGTTACCATGACTTGCTGTTATTCTTTACCACGCCCCACCAAGTACCACAGCACAACACTATATATATATCTGGAATTTATTTATATTAATGTTCAACTCCCTCCATAGACTTTAAGATCGTTGTGGGCAAGGAATGTGTTTGTTGTAGTGTTGTGTTGTACTCTCCCAAGCCCTTGGTACAGTGTTCTACTCACTGTAAGTGCTCAATTGAAACGATTGTTCGATAGAGGTGGACATATGTGTCTTCTGACTCTCAGGCCATATATCTCTGCACTTTGGACCATTCACACTTCCCCTGCTTCTGGATCCAGTACTGGATATTGTGGAATCAGAGGGACGAAATACTCTAGTGTTATTCTAGGTAGCGACATGAAGATATTCTAGTGATACTCGCGGAAAGGAAGTGGTACGTGTAGCCCAGAATTCTGACCCAAATCAGACCGTCACTTTGGAGCTTCCTATCACTGATTAACTTTGGAGAAAATTGAAGGAAAGGGAAAGGAGGGAAAACATGCACATTTTCCTGGAAAAATTTCTGGGGCTAATTTGAGCTCTTGGAAGCACTCCCCTCGCCGCCCCCTACCCCAGGATAAACCCTATGTCTCTGTCTCTCCCAAGGGAAGAACCTAGTCAGGGATCTCCAGGCTGAGTCCCAGCAGCCCTCACCTCTCCTCTATGCTCTGAGCACCTGTTTCTGCTCTCCGTTCTGTGTTTCCCAAGGGTCCCAGTCTCTGTCGTCTGCCATTGTGGTTAACAGCATAGATTCATTAGTGCTCCTGAGCACGGCTTGCCGCAGCTGAGCTGTGGCTCCTGACCTCCGTTTCTCCAGAGCCCATTGCGAACAGAGCAGATAAAGGCAGTCTGACTCTGGGCCTTCGGAATCTCTCGATTCCCTGCTCAGTGAGTAGGACTCCTTTATCTGGACAAACCACGGTCCACCCGGATGATCCCGACAGCGGGGATATGGCCACGAAAGAAACAGTCGGCAGAGTTTCCGAGGGTCCAGGATGAGTTCTGGAAAATTCCAGGAGGAGTTCTTCCCTGGAAGACCCTGGGAGAGATTTTCCCCACCCCACCCCGACCACCACCACACTGAAATTTTCCTTGGGTGAGGTAGAGGCTGCTACCGTGTGTCCAGGAGGTGGAACTAGACTGAAACACAAAATTCTCTTCTGTCTCTGCATGCCGACTCAAAGTCCCTAGAGAGCCATCAGAGAGTGGGAAGATTGTGTGGGCTTTGTTTGACGAGAAAAATTTTCCCTTTCCTCAAGCTGCCATTCTGCAGGTAATAGATCTCAATGGTCTGTCGGTACACTCATAAGCCAAACAGTAAATCAATTAATCAATATCACTAATTTAGAACCTACTCTTAAATAGTAAACAAATCAAGCCATAGAATCTGCACCTGATTTGTGCAGAACACGACTCCGACGTCTTAGGAGAATAAGGCAGAGTTAGTAGAGTCCGGACCTGGGTGTCAGAAGGAACAGTGTCCTACCCAGATCGGCCACTTTGTTGTGTGACCTTGAGCAAGTAACTTGACTTCTCTGTGCTTCAGGTAGATCATCTGTAAATTGGGGATTAAGACTATGAGCTCCACTAGGACATGGACTTTGTCCAACCTGGTTAGCTTGTATCTACCCAGCGCTTATTACAGTGCCTGGCTCATGATAAGTGTTTAGGAAATACCATTAAAAATCCTTGAGACAAAAATACCCTGAAAGATCACTTGCGAAAGAGCCGCCCCGCCGGATGAACGTGAAGAACAGGGACTATGCCCGATTTTATGTTATCAGTTATTTGGTAAGACTTGTTCTCCCAACCTGGGGGACTGATCAAAGAGCTCTATAAATGGTCTTTTGTTCCCCTTAAGTATTTTGATACTCACCATCCCCCCACATCAAGCTCCACAACACTAATGTACACATATCCATCTGTAATCTACTTGCATATCTGTTCCCCTCCTAGACTGTAAGCTCCTCGTGGACAGGAAATGTGCCTACCAACTCTTTATCTGTTGTACTTTCCCAAGCACTTAGACCAGTTCTCTGCACCCAATAAACACTCAATAAATACCATTGATTGATTGAAATCTCGGTTTAACCATCTCTGGTCCTCCATACCAGGCCCTCCCTCCACCCAAACCTGAGTCAAGGACCTATCCGGGATTAGTTCCTTGGCAGTACTGGTGTTTCCAAAGCAGCTATTTTGGCTCATTATTGAATTCAGGAAAAGCAGATCGTCACCCAGCATAGAGTATTCCCCAGTTTCAGAGCATATTCCCCTTGCCTGCCCACAACCTTCCCGGTACCTCGAATGTGTCAGAAAAATAACCCACTCTGAAGAGGTGAGGAGTGGTTCATTCATTCAATTATATTTATTGAGCGCTTACTGTGTACAAAGCACTGTACTAAGTGTTTGGAAAGTACAACTCATCAATAGAGACACAGTAATTAGTGATGAGACCTCAAATTAATAAAGGTTTTTGTTTTTGTTTTTTTCCCAAAGCATTTCCACAGCTAGATCTTGTTTTATTTTCATGAAATCTCTATGAGATAGGAAGGTGATGTTATTTCTATTTTACTGAGGAGGAAACTGAGGCACAGTCTTTTCCTACCCCCCATCTTCTCCCATGAAAGTTCAGTTACCTTCTGTAAACCCAACCCAGAGCTGCTGGTCCTAGGCTGTGACTGAGGTCCTCAGGGATTTTTGAGTGGCAGAACCGCCCCTCTGGGAAAGAGCGATGCAGCCTCCATTCCCTGTGTCATACACACAGAGGGAGCTTGCCAAATTTGGTTCTTGCTTTCCCTGCCTCTCCTTACTCCAAGTAGCCTCTTCTGCATTCCACAGATGGACTAGAATTGCTCATCCTTTTTATTCATTTATTCATCTGTATTCACTGAGTACTGAATGAGAAACAGCACGGCCTAGTGGAAATAGCGTGAGTCTGCAGATCAGAGGACCTGGGTTCTATCTGGTTCTATCTATCTGGTTCTGCCACTTCTCGGCTCTGTGATCGGCTCAGCAAGTCAATTTTTCTGTACGCCAGTTTTCTCATCTCTATAATGAGTATTCAATACATGTTCTCCCCTCTTCCACTTAGACTGTGAGCCCATATAGGGCAGAGTCTGTGTCTGACGTTTTTTAATGGTGTTTTTTAAGCACTGTACTAAGAGCTGGGATATATACAAGCTAATCAGGTTGGACACAGTCCCCGTCCCACATGGGGCTCAAAGTATTGATGCCCATTTTACGAATGAGGAAAATAGGCACAGAGAAGCTATGAGACTTGCCCAAGATCCCAGAGCAAACATGTGGCAGAGCTGGGATTAGAACCCAGGTCCTTTTGACTTCCAGGCCCGTACCCTACCCATTAGGCCATGCTGCTTCTTTGTTTATCTTGCAGTCTTGCAATTCTTTGATTATCTTAGAGAAGCAGCATGGCTTAGTGGCAAAAGCATGGATTTAGGAGTCAGAGGACGTGGGTTGCCTTCAAGATGTATCTACTTGGATGTCCCACCGTCACCTCAAGCTTAATACGTCCAAAACAGAACTCTGTATCTTCCCACCAAACCGTGTCCTTCCCATGACTTTTCCAACACTGTAGAGGGCAACATCCTTCCTGTCTCATAAGCCCATAGTCTTGGTGTTATCCGTGACTTCTCTTTCTCATTCAACCCACATATTCAATTCATCACTAAATCCTGTCGGTTCTAACTTCACAACATCACTAAAATCTGTCCGCTCCTTGCCATCCAAACTGCTAACCACATTAATCCAAGCACTTATTCTAACCCATCTTGATTACTGTATCAGTCTCCTTGCTGACCTCCCTGCCTCCTGCATCTCCCCTTTCCAGTCTAGTATTTACTCTGCTGCCTGGATCATATTTCCACAGAAATGTTCAGGCCATGTTTCCACACTCCTTTGGAACTCCAGTGGTTGCCCATCTACCTCCGCATCAAGCAGAAACTCCTTACAATCGGCTTTAAAGGATTCAATCACCTTGCAGCTCCTACCTCACCTTTTTGCTCTTCTACTACAACCCAGCCTGCACACTCTACTCCTCTAAAGCCAACTTTTTCACTGTACCTTGATATCCTCTAACGTGTCACTGACCTATATCCCTCGTTCTGCCTCTGGTCTGGAATGCACTCCCTTTTCATTTCAATCTTTTCCAAGAGACCTTCCATGACAGAGCCCTCATTTCCTCTTTTCCCACTCCCTCCTGCATCACCCTGACCTACTCATGCGCAGATTGATTGGTAGCCACTGGAGATTTTTGAGGAGGGGAGTAATATGCCCAGAGCGTTTCTGGACAAAGATAATCCGGGCAGCAGCATGAAGTATGGATTGAAGTGGAGAGAGACACGAGGATGGGAGATCAGAGAGAAGGCTGGTGCAGTAGTCCAGACGGGATAGGATGAGAGCTTGAATGAGCAGGGTAGCAGTTTGGATGGAGAGGAAAGGGCGGATCTTGGCAATGTTGCGGAGCTGAGACCGGCAGGTTTTGGTGACGGCTTGGATGTGAGGGGTGAATGAGAGAGCGGAGTCGAGGATGACACCAAGGTTGCGGGCTTGTGAGACGGGAAGGATGGTAGTGCCGTCAATAGAGATGGGAAAATCAGGGAGAGGACAAGGTTTGGGAGGGATGACAAGGAGCTCAGTCTTCGACATGTTGAGCTTTAGGTGGCGGGCGGACATCCAGATGGAGATGTCCTGAAGGCAGGAGGAGATGTGAGCCTGGAGAGAGGGGGAGAGAGCAGGGGCAGAGATGTAGATCTGGGTGTCATCAGCGTAGAGATGATAGTTGAAGCCGTGGGAGCGAATGAGGTCACCAAGGGAGTGAGTGTAGATTGAGAACAGAAGGGGACCAAGCACTGAACCTTGGGGAACCCCCACAGTAAGAGGATGGGAGGGGGAGGAGGAGCCTGCATAAGAGACTGAGAAAGAACGACCGGAGAGATAAGAGGAGAACCAGGAGAGGACGGAGTCTGTGAAGCCAAGGTCAGATAGCGTGTTGAGGAGAAGGGGGTGGTCCGCAGTGTCAAAGGCAGCTGAGAGGTCGAGGAGGATTAGGACAGAATATGAGCCGTTGGATTTGGCAAGCAGGAGGTCATTGGTGACCTTTGAGAGGGCAGTTTCCGTGGAATGAAGGGGACGGAAGCCAGACTGGAGGGGGTCGAGGAGAGAGTTGGTGTTGAGGAATTCGAGGCAGCGCGTGTAGACAACTCGTTCAAGGAGTTTGGAACCATTCCCGCCCCCACCCCCACAGCACTTCTGCACATATCTGTAATTTTATTTATTTATATTAATGTCTGCCCCCCTTTTAGACTCTTGTGGGCTGGCATTGTGTCCGTTATATTGTTGTGTCGTTCTCTGCCCTGCGCACAGCAGGGGCTCAATAAATATGATTGATCGATTGATTGCCCCAATGCTTAGTAGAGTGTTTAAGTAAAGCCAGCATTATTATTATTACAGCCACTTTAAATGGATGGTGTGAGAACAGACACTGATATGATTAGCTGACCAGACCTCTGGTCTAGACCCCATAGTACCGAAACCCTATTAGTGATTGCTGGGAGAATGAGGGGCTCTCTTGCTGCTACCTCCTGGCCTCCCCTCCCATCTCCGCTTCCACCATATTGGCACTTTGCTTGTGCAGGCTTCTCTGGCCTCCTAACATCACCTTCTGCCTCTAATGTCCACTTTGCTCAGGAACCTGGGAACTCCTGGGAAGAAGTTCAGTCAGAAGATGATCGGGAGCTGCTGGAACTGCAGGAAGAGTACAAAGTGAAGGTTTCCTTCTAGAATCCTCGGTTCTGGGTGCCCTGGAGTGGAAGAACCTTCCTGCAGCTAAGACAGAAATCATTACCAGCCGCAAATAGAGACTTAGCTCCACTCACCGCCCTAGCTCTGCCCTTACTACAATAGAACCTCTCCGGTTCACAATTAGTTATTACAAAATCGCCTCTGCACCTGGTGAGGGCGGGTGGGTGTTCTTACGAGGAGATGCTCCAGACCTGGTGCTGGCCACGACCTCAGCCCAGTCTTTCCCTGGAAGTGGATGACCATGCCCTCCACCGTCTCTCCCACAAGGATTGGTCTGACTGGGAGGAACGTCCTGTTTATGCTATTTGTCTGTCCTGTGAGGAGCAAGCCGACACCACTGAAAAACTACACGGCCTGAGGCAGGTGAGACATGTCCTCTCTGAATCCTTCTATGCCCTAAGCCCCAGCCCGCTGTGGGTCCTATGTGACCATGAGACAGGAAGGACAGCCTGGGTCGACCAAGGATGAATTTGGCACCTGTTCACAAGAGTGGCCGGGAACACTTCTCTTTCTCTCCCATTTCCCCTCCCCACAAGAGAACTGCCCCGGGGTAGGGATGTGCTAGCCAGGACCCCAAAAGACTCCTCCCCAACCCGCAACCTCAGGCAACACCAGTAGTGTTCGGGTACTGTCCCAGGTCAGCTCTAAGGTATCCAACAGCAAGCGAGCTCTTTAGGAGAATAAAGCTGAGATTATTGCTAGGGTGCACCGAGGATCCTTGTCCGCCCCTAGCAGAATGACCCGAAAAATGACGCTGTAAAAAAAATCCTTGTAGGAAACCCGCTGTAAGGGGGTTTGCCAGGCCTAATTTTTATCCCCCGAGATTCGCATGAGCACCACTCAGAGGGCAGAGCGATGTTGGTCATTTCCTCCTCCACTCACAACATCATTCACACAGGTTTAGCAAACATTTGTACATTCCATATGTGTGGCAGGATTACTCGAATTCATTCAATCGTAGTTATTGAGCGCTTACTGTGTGTAGAGCACTGTACTAAGCACTTGGGAAGTACACGTCGGCAACATGTAGAGACGGTCCCTACCCAACAATGGGCTCAGAGTCTTGAAGGGGGAGACAGACAACAAAACAAAACAAGTAGACAGGTGTCAAAATCATCAGAACAAATAGAATTAAAGATTTATGCACTTCATTAACAAAATAAATAGAATAGTAAATATGTATAAGTAAACTAAATAGAGTAAGAAATCTGTACAAATATATACAAGTAATGTGGGGAGGGGAAGGAGGTAGGGCGGGGGGATTGGGAGGAGGAGAAGAAAAAGGGTGCTCAGTCTGGGAATTGCCTCCTGGAGGAAGTGAGCTCTCAGTAGAGCTTTGATGGGAGGAAGAGAGCTACCTTGGCGGATGTGTGGAGGGGGGCATTCCAGGCCAGGGGAAGGACGTGGGCCGGGGGGTCGATGGCCAGACTGGCGAGAATGAAGCACAGTGAAGACGTTAGCGGCAGACGAGTGAAGGGTGCAGGCTGGGCTGTAGAAGGAGAGAAGGGAGATGAGGTAGGAGGGGGCGAGGTGATGAAAAGCCTGGAAGCAGAGAGTGAGGAGAATAAGACTCTCCCTATGTAAAACCCTTCCGTTTTGTCACTGCACATTTCTGGTCACTTTCGGAGAATCATCAAGACAGTTCCCAGTGGCCAGTCCTTCCCATATCTCTCTGGGCTCCTAGTCAATGCCCAGTTGACACAACATGTTCCTCTCTGTTTCAAGGTCTTCTTAATGCTTTAAACACATTCCACTTTACTGCTAGTAGTATCTTCGGGAGCTGTGCCCCTAGAAAGGGGGAACTTCCCTCATCAGGGCCAACTCAGTGTAATCCCTTTCCCCAGCAGGGCACCTCGGGTGTCCACCTCTATGAGTAAGCATGTCAGCAGGGAAAAAGGATGCTGCCTGCCAGGCTAGAGCCTTTTCTCCTGGCCCCTCTGCTCAGGATGTGGCCTGTCGGTGCCGCCTGCCCTTTTATTCCCTAACGTTCCCAGAGAAGTAGCTCTGCCTGAGTTAATAACAGTTATAACAATAATGATAATAGCAAAAATAATTATAGTGATATTTTCTGAGTGTCTATGAGGTGCCAAGTCCTATGCTAAACACTGGAACAGATATAGGATAATCAGATCAGCCACAATGCCGTTCCATGTGAGACTCATGGTCTAAGAATTCCCTAAGAGGGAGGGAAAACAGGTATTTTCTCCCCATTTAACAGGTGATGAAACTGAGGCACAGAGAAGTTACGTTACTTGGCCAAGGTCCAACAGTTGAACTGCCATGGTCTCTTTCTTCATCATCATGTGTGTTTGTGAAGTACCTTTGGACATGTGGTTGGATTTGGGGGCTTGATGGTCTAGGTCAGCAGTTTCCAAATTAGATGCTGGTGGACTGACAGGAGCAGAGGGTACTCGGAGCTGACATAAGTGCTGACATAGGTGAGGGGGGCCGCTATATTCCAGAGTTGTGGTGACCCATTCCACTTCTTCTAAACCATTGAACTCTCTGGAGCTGTTTGGGCCTAGCCCACCCTCAGTACCTGTCTGTCACATTCACCAAAATCCCCTTCCTCCTTCACATCAGGCGAGCCTGTAACCTGGCCTGCAGCTAGGGGTTTCGGGTGTTGCTTCTGTAAGTACTTTTCAAACTGACACAACACAACACTCTCTCCATTCCCTGCACAAGAGGGAAGGCCCGCCAATGGAGAGCTGTGGATACATCTGGGTAGTGACCATCTGTCAATCTCAGCCTTGTGGTACTCACTAAAAGGAAGAGAAGCCATCCAAACAGTTTTTAATGGTTTCTTGGATCTGCTCTTTGTGCGGCAGCTGATCAGCTGATCTGGGAATGGATTGAGTCTGGGGAACAATTCTCAACTTAAAACACAGAATAATGTTAATTTGTAGTTGTTGGATAATAAAGCTGTCTGCTGGTGGTGGCAGGTGTGTTGTGTGTGTTTGTGTGTGGGTACATGCATTTGTGCATATGTAAGCATGTGCGTGGGTGTTAGTGAGGGTGCTAGGGTTGGGAGAGGTTCTAGAGAGTCATTAGAGAGTGAGGGTTTCATGAGGAATACGGTGGGATCCATGGTCCCAAAGAATAAGCGTGAAGAATTTTCACATCAACTGATCAGCTGGGCATGCATGGAACAGAAACGGAAGCAAAGTGAAGATTTCATTCAGGGTTGCTGTTGGGAGCTGAGGGCCAGGTGGTCCCTGTTAGACTGGTTTGAGAGAAGACTAAAGCATAGGATGGAGACTTGCCTGTGAAGACTTCTTAGGACAGAAGTGGGGACTCCACTTAGTGACTATGGATCCCTTTGGCTGGCTCACAGAAATGCAGGGAAGGGGCTGACAAGTGAGAATGTGTGCTAGTTAAGAGGAACTGTTTCAGTCAAACAGTCAACCTGCTCCAAGAGGGGCAGGAAATGAGTAAAGGGAAAGGGGAAAATAAAGCTGAGTTTCCACAGACTTCAGCTGCCTGGTCAGGATCCACTCCTGAATTTCTGCCAGAGGAAGGAGGTGGTCCTCCTGATCCTGAAGTGCTATTTTGCAGGATATCCATACATTTGATCTCCACAAAATCAAGTCTAATCTTGGTAAGTTCATCCTTGGGGACAGTGCTCATGGAGGGGCTGCCTGCCTCAGAGACTGCCAGAAGGCTGGCTTCTGGGATCTTCTGGGCTCTTTCTGAGAGGGCTCAGAGGACGGTTTGGGTGTTTATAATTATGTCTTCTTTGGGGTTCAGCTGCCAGGACCAGGGGGTGACAGGCCTTGAACCTCAGGCGTGACCAGCAGTCACCAGCTCCATGTCCCACAACCAGGTCATGTGTGGAAGGGGCTGGAAGCACAACTCTGTGCTCGAAGGGGTGAGGGGGCATCCACCCAGATCTTCCAGAGTCGTGATGGGCCTGGCTGTGTTGGAAGGAGCCACCAGGCCTCCCAACGTGGTCCCCCAAACCTCATAGCCACCCAGAAACTATCCTCTCATAGCCCAGGCAGGATGAGGACAGAGCCTCCCACTTGGTGGGACAGAGACACTGGACAGGAAGGTGCCCAGCACTCGCACTGCTCAAGCCATCAGGTAATGTAATAGGAGACAATGGGCAGCAAACCTGACCTGACAACATGACCCCAGCAGTGCTGCAAGGAGGGATGGGGTGAGGATGGGGTGAGCCCAGGAGGGCTGAAGAAGAGCCTTCCAACACAGGTGGGTCAGGTCAGACAAACATTCCTGCTAGACACCTGGCCATTCCTGATAGCCCCATGGCCTGCGCCCAGGCCACCTGTGCACTCTGCCCTCTGCCACTAGGTCATAGGTCTAAACACCTACCAACAAGTGAGGCCGGTCAACTTTATCCAGCGGGCGGCACACCAGGGGCGATGCTGCCAGAAGAGCTTCGGCTCCAAGGCCGACCTGAGGGGCCACATGGAGGAGGCCGGACACCTGTTGTCGCTGCCAGACCAGCACACCTGGGGCCAGCCTCAGTGAGTGCTTGTTCTCCCATTTATGCTTTCCTGCCATGGGACACCCCACTCCACCTCTGTTTCTAATCATTCCAGGTACCGTGTAGCACTAGGAGGAACCTGAGGGGAGCAAGGCCTTTCCCTCCAGTTGTGTCACCATCCGGGAGCTACACAGGAGAGTCATGGGCCTGACATGGGCTCCACACCCCCCTAGATTTTAAGGGGCCCAGTCTGGTCCGACCCAGGTGCTAACCCAACTCAGGGTTACTGACTGGGCCCGGTTGGGTTAGGCTCCCCAGTGCCAGATGCCAATAGAGTGGCCACTGAGCTGGCCATTGAGCCTTCGAGCCACCTAAACCAGACATCCTGGAGACTTTGCCTCCACAACATTTTGTGAGGCCTGAATGTCCCGGGAGAGACTGGTCAGGGCTTCAGGATCCAGATGGGATTTGCAGAGCAGAACGTCCTGCAGCTGTGATAGATTCTGCCCTTTGAACCATCCGCTCCCAGTACCAAGCCTGTGCAGTATTCTGGTCCTGTTTCCCTGCCAGATAGGAGAACTCACCCTTGCCACCAAGCTTTTTCATACTTTCGGGCCCGGGAGAGTTCAGTAGCCCCAGAGTTTGAGGCTACAACCACCCTTCCGGACCGGGCTCCTTGCTGGGTTAACCGCTGGACACCTCACTGAGTTCCTCTTCGAGCCCTTCACTGGGCCCTTCACTGGGATCCTCAATTGACTGGTCATCACCTCCTCCACTGGCTGGGGCAGCTCTGCCTCAGTCCCCAGTACCCTTTTCTCAGAGACAGTATGATACTTTGTGCCAGGGACCAAGGCAGATAAATTGATTCTCAGCCCACCCCTTCACCCTTCAGGCTGTTGAAAACCCCAGCAGTTAGACAGTCAATTGTATTTATTGATTGCCTACTGTGTGCAGAGACTGTACTAAGCACTTGGGAAAGTACAATATAACAATATAACAGACATATTCCGTGTCCACAACAAGCTTACAGTCTAGAGGGTGAGACAGACAGTAAAATATACCAGTAAAATTACGGTTTTTAAGGGGAAGATGTTCTGGGTAGGAGGAAGGCATGAGTAAGGAGTCAGAGATGAGAGAGTCAAGAGCGAGGTACAGTTAGGTGGTCACATCGAGAGGAGCAAAGAGTGGAGACTGGGGTGTAGTAAGTGAGGAAATCAGATATTTAAGATGGGGAACACTGGTGGAGAGCATTGAAAGCAATTGTAAGAAGTTTCTGTTTGATGTGAAGGGAGATGTGTAACAATTTGAGGATTTTGAGGATGAATAGTGGATTCTAAATAGCCTTTTAGGAAGATGATCTGGGCAACAGAAGACAGGATCAACTGAGGAGGAGAGGTCAGGGACAGGGAGATCACGAAGTAGCTGAGACAGTAGCCAGGAGGTGCTGAGAGCTTGAACCAGGTGGTGGTAATCCCTTAATGGAATTACAGCTCCCTGCCTCAGGTCTTGATTCCTCATTCTCTTTTTCTATTTCTACTCCCAAGTCTGAGCCGCCCACCACTTTGTCCACTAGACGTACCCCACCACTTTCCACAACTTTAGAGCTAGTTGTGATTGGAGTAGTAGGATAATAATTGCAGTATTTGTTAAGTGCTTACTATGTGTTAGGTACTGTACTAAGCACTGTGGTGGACATAGGAAAATTGGGTTGGACAGAGTCTCTGTCCCGAATGGGATTCAGAATAGAAGTAGTAGTAGTACTAGTAGTTGTAGTAGTAGTAGTAGTAGTCCTCGCTGATCACTGATGCCTCCATACCGGTGTCTTGAGTGGCTCGGTCCCTTTCCCCATCAGAGTGCACTGAAGGCTGTCGTTTACATAGGTTGGGAAGTAGTACCTGGATCACAAGCGCACAGGGGCTGGGCTTGGCCGCCAGGTGTCCCAAGTCCTTCAGACTTGTGGAATAAGCCAAGCCCTAGTCCGCAGAATCTGCAGAATCTTCCATCAGCTAAGGAAAGCTTTGGCCATTTAATTCCTTTTTCTGTTACAGAATCACGAACAAAGATCCAAAGCCTCTTATTTCTTGTTAAAGAAAATCACCCTCTTGACTATGTCCTTCATGGCCTGCTTCACCTACTTGTTTCGTAGGGTGTAGATAAAGGGGTTCAGCATGGGGGCCACGGAGGTGTTTAGCACCGCCATCTTCTTGTTGACGTCTAAACCTTCCTTGGGGGATGGCTTTATGTACAGGAATATGCAGCTCTTGTAAGAGAGGGAGACGATGATGGTGTGGGTGGAGACGGTGGAAAAGGCTTTTTTTTCATTTCTGGGTGGAGGGCAGTCTCAGGATGGTGCGTATGATGGCCGTGTAGGACACAGCGAGTAGTGCCAGTGACCAGGAGTGTTCCCACTGCTACTATAAAATTCATCTGCTCTAACAATTGCATGTCCTCATATCCTCACTGGGGGAGTACGATTGGTTACTCAGAGTAACCAATGGAGAATTAGAGCCCTCAACAAGAGGTAGGGAGTGACAGATTGGCAAACTCAGTTAGTGTCTGGACATTAGAAGCAGCTTGGCCTCGTAGAAAAAGCCCGGGCCTGGGATTCCGAGAAATTGGGTTCTAATCCCGACTTCATCGCTCATTTGCTGAGTGACCTTGGGTACGTCATTTCATTTCCCTGTGCCTCAGTTACCCACTCTGAGAGGGTGAGAGTCCCATGTTGGACAGGGACTGTGTCCACCGTGATTATCTGGTATCTACCTCAGCATAGCTGAGTGACTTTGGACAAGTGACTTTACTTCTCCTATTCATCAGTCTCCTTTTGTGTGAAATGGGGATTAAATCCTGTGTACTCCTTACTTAGACTTTGAGCCCCATGTGGACAAGGGCTCTACCCAACCGGATTATTCCTACATTCATTCATTCAATCAATCGTATTTATTGAGCGCTTATTATGTGCAGAACACCGAACTAAGTGCTTGGAATGTACAATTCCAAAACAAATAGAGATAACCCCCGTCCACAATGGGCTCACAGTCTAGAAGCAGGGAGACAGACATCAAAACAACTAAACAGGCATCAATAGCATCAATAAGAATAAATCGAATTATAGATATATGCACATCATTAATATGAATAAATAGAATTATAATTATGTACAAATATACACATGTGCTATAGCCGGGGGGAGGGTGGTAAAACAAAGGGAGCAGGTCAGGGCGATGGGGAGGGGAGGAGGAGCAGAGGAAAGGTGGGGGCAGTCTGGGATTAGCTGTATCTACCCCAGCGCATAGCTCAGGGGCTAGCACAAAGTAAGTGCATAACCAATACCTTAAAAAAGTCCTCACTGGCTTCTGGAAGGATTCACCTTCCTCCTAGCTAGATCTACAAAAACATGCATAACCGCAGAGGTGGTGCAAAAGTGCTGAAGAGGTGATTTAATCAATCATTCAATCTGTAGTATTTATTGAGCTCCTAAGGCGTGCAGACTCCTAAAATAAGATCTTTAAGAGAGTACGATAGAGTATCAAGACATGAAGCCTCTCCTCAGTGTGGAGGGGGGAAACAGGCAACAAAGTTTTGTACAGAAGGAAGAAGGATAAATAAGTGCTTAAGTAATAGGGCATGTATTGAGTGTTTATTATGAGCTGAGCAGTGTACTAAGGGTTTGGGTAGAGATTACAATACGACAGAAATAACGGACACGTTCCCTGTTAATAACGATCTTTAGAACAGCAAAGGGTGTTAGTGGGTGTGATCTGGAGAGAAGAGAAATGAATGGGGAAACGTTCTGGGTGATGATGATGATGACGATGGTATTTGTTAAGCGCTTACTATATGCCAAACACTGTTCTAAGCGTTGGGGTAGATACAAGGTCATCAGGTTGTCACACGTGGGACTCAGAGTCTTAATCCCCATTTTACAGATGAGGTAACCGAGGCAAAGAGAAGTTAAGTGATTTGCCCAAGGTCACACAGCAGACAAGTGGCGGAGCTGGGATTATAACCCATGTCCTTTGACTCCTAGACCCGTGCTCTTTCCCTTAAGCCACACTGCTTCTCAGTTTGGGATGGGATGAGATTTCAGAAGGATTTTGAAGATGGGGAGAGGAGAGGCCTTGTGTGGTTATCTATCAATTAATCAATAAATCGTATTTATTTAATAGCACTGAACTACATACTTGGGAGAGTAAATATAAGGGGGTTGGCAGGACCGATCCCTGCCCAGGATGATGTTACAGTCTATAAGGGGAGAAAGACGTGAATATAAATAAACGACAGATATGGACGTACGTGTTGTGGACTGATAGAGGGATGAATAAAAGGAGCAATCCCGGCTCTGCCAATTGTCACCTGTTTGACTTTGGGCAAGTCACTTAACTTCTCTGTGCCTCAGTTCCCTCATCTGGAAAATGGGGATTAAGACTGTGAGCGCCCCCCCCCCTCCGTGGGACAACCTGATCACCTTGTAACCTCCCCAGCGCTTAGAACAGTGCTTTGCACGTAGTAAGCGCTTAATAAATGCCATAAAAAAATCCAAACGCAAGGATGACACAGAAGGGAGTGGATTGAACGGGGAGGAAGTTCATGACAGGAGGAATGTCAAGAGCTAGGTTCTGGGTGGCTGTTACAGTCTCTGTGATCCGGGGCTCCCCTCCCAGCTCAGAGTTCGGGAAATGGTATTTCATAAGCACTTACGGTGTGTCGAACACTCTTCTAAATTCTGGGGTAGATACAAGTGAATTAGGTTGGATACGGTCCTTGTCCCGCATTGGGCTCACCATCTAAGTAGGAGGGAGAACAGAAGAACAGAGGCACAGAAAAGCGAAGTGAATTGCCCAAGGTCACACAACAGACAACTAGAGGAGATGAAATTAGAACCCAGGTCCTCTGACTCCCAGGCCTGTGATCTATCCATGAGGCCATGCTGCTTCTCAGTCCTCAACTTTACTGACTTCATCCTTCACCCAAGCTTCTCACAACCTTAGATGCAATCTTGATCTTGTCATTTTTAACCACTGTACCTGTTTCTTATTACTGTCTTCCATCCACAAGGAAACGGGTTGCTACATTCAGGGGTAGCAGTAAGAAGTTATAAGTGTAATCAAACAACCGGTCAGTCAATCAAGGGTGTTTATTGAGCGCTTTTTATGAGAAGCAGCGTGGCTCAGTGGAAAAGAGCCCGGGCTTTAGAGTCAGAGTTCATGGGTTCGAATCCCGGCTCCACCAATTGTCAGCTGTGTGACTTTGGGCAAGTCACTTAACTTCTCTGTGCCTCAGTTACCTCAGCTGTAAAATGGGGATTAAGATTGTGAGCCCCCCGTGGGACAACCTGATCACCTTGTAACCTCCCCAGTGCTTAGAACAGTGCTTTGCACATAGTAAGCGCTTAATAAATGCCATTATTATCATTATTATTATTATTGTTATTATTATTATTATTACTATTATGTGCAGAGCTCCGTACTAAATGTTTGGGAGAGTCCAATACAACAGTTCAATGAGGTGGGAGTGAGCTCTCAAAGTCATAGAAGCAACATGGCCTTGCAGGTAGAGCACTGGCCTGGGAGTCAGAGGACTTGGGGTCTAATCCTGGCTCTGCCACTCATAAACTGGGTGACTTTGGGCAAGTCACTTCACTTCTCTGGGCATCAGTTACCACATCTGTAAAATTGGGATTAAAACTGTAAACCCCACGTGGAACAACCTGATTACCTTGTATCTATCCTAGTGCTTAGAACAGTGCTTGGCACATAGTAAGTTCTTAACAAATACTATCATTATCAATATTAATATTATCATTATTATTACTATTATTATTGATTTCCTTTCTTCCACTTGTCTGCTCTGTGTCCTTGGGCAATTCACTTCACTTCTCTGTGCACTAGTTCCCTCACCTGCAAAAATGGGAATTCGATTCCTGTTCTCGGTCTTACTGTGAGCCCTATGTGAGATCAAATTATCATGTATCTGTCCCAGCGCTTAGAACAGTGCTTGGCACATAGTAAGCGCTTAACAAATACCATCATTATTATTGTTATTTTCGGTACCTCTGTTCTACAACTACACCCCAGCTCACACTCTTTAGTCCCCTTGTAATAATAATAATAATTGTAGCATTTCTTAAGCACCAGGAACTGTACTAAGTGTAGGGTGGATACAAGTAAATTGGGTTATACACAGTCCCTATCCCACATGAGTCTCACAGTCTTAATTGCCATTTTACAGATGAGGTAATTGAGGCACAGAGAAGTCAAGTGACTTGCCCAAGGTCTCACAGAAGGCAAATGGCAGAGCCAGCATTAGAACCCAGGTCCCTCTGACTCCCATTCTCGTGCTCTATCAATTACGCATTGCTGCCCTTCAAGCCAACCTACTTACTCTCCTTTGCCTTCCTATTTTCTACTGCTGACATCTCGCTCACAATTTCTAATCCCGGCTCTAACATGTGCCTGCGGTGTGACCTTGGACAAGTCACTTAAATTCTCTGTGCACTAGTTCCCTCATCTGCAAAAATGGGAATTCAATTCCTTTTCTCGCTCCTACTGTGAGCCCTATGTGAGATCTAATTATCATTTATCCATCTCAGTACTTATTTATATTTTTATGGCATTTATTAAGCGCTTACTATGTGCAAAGCACTGTTCTAACTTATTGCAGTGCTTAGCACATAGTAAGCACTTAACAAATACCACAAGTATTATTACAAGCCCCCATTTTCCTACCAGATTAAGCCCCCCTTTTCCTCAGCTACCTCTCCCCTCCACATCACCCCATCTATCTGCCGTTGCTCTCCCCTGCTGCCCACAGCACTTATGTAGATATGCACATATATATAATTATATTTATTTATATTAATGCCTGTTTACATGTTTTGTTGTATATATAAATATGCATATGTATTTCTATTGATGACTGTTTACTTGTTTTGTTGTCTGTCTCCACCCTTCTAGACTGTGAGCCCATAGTGGGCAGGGATTGTCTCTCATTCTTTGCTGAAAATTACTTTCAAATCACTTAATTCGGTGCTCTGTACACAGTAGGCACTCAATCAATATGATTGAATGAATGAATGAATTGTCTGTTCAGAATCTTGTACCACCTATGAACTTGAGTATTCACAACCCTCTTAGCATTTGTGTAAATATTGAATATACCTTATTATTTACACAGTTAACTATCCCCTTTTCTTTCTTCCTCTTCCCTGTAATTTCTGATTCTAGTTGACATGGCAAAAAAAGGACCCCAATATCTCATTCCAACTTTGAAACCGACTGGCTGTGTGTCACAGGCACATGTAACATTTGTGAAAAGTGTAAGCTGCTTGTGTGCAAAGAATGTACCTTGGCCTTCTGTTGTACTTCAATTTGATTGTTTGATTGAATTAATACTTAAATATTGAAGTGTATTATACAATAAATAATCATTGTAACAACAGTAAGAGTGGGAGGAGAAACAATAAAGCTGTTTATTGAGGGACAACTGAGAGCATTAAGTGGTTGGAAGAATTCAACCTGTACCCCTGCTCCTGGCATCTGGGGCAGATTTGGGGATCAACATTAAATCTAAAGCACCCTTCTACAGCTACCTCTTCCATAGTATTCAATGGTATTTGTTAAGCACTTACTATGAACCAGACACTGTATTAAACACCGGGGTAGATACAAGCTAATTAGGTTGGGCAAAGTCCATGTCCCACATGTAGCCCACAGTATTCATCCCCATTTTACAGATGAGGGAACTGAGACCCCAAGAAATGAAGTGACTTGCCAAGGTCACACAGCAGACAGGTGTCAGAGCCAGGATTAGAACCCAGGTCTATCTGATCCCCAGGCCCGTGCTTTACCCTCTGCTGGTGGTGAATAAAAGGGGTGAATACAAGTGCAGGGATCCATCCCCAGGCATGGGAACTAGATTTAACTACCAGTCAAGAACAGCTGGATAAAAGCTCTTCTACCAAACTAGTCAAAACCATTGACAATAGGGAGCTAGCAGCCAGGAAAGGTCTCTCATGACAAATATCTCAGGTCTTTTCAGGCCACTCAAGTCTTTTTACAGTCAATACTTGGGGAGAGAAATAACAAGTTCAGAGAGCGAAGTGAAATTTTCTATCTCTGGAGAAAAGACGTCCATCTCCATCTTTACATCCTTGTTCCTCAGGCTGCAGATGAGGGGGTTCCGGGAAGGAGCACCACAGAGAGCATGGATACCAAAACGTCCAGCCCTGAGAAGGAGTCTGCAGGTGGATGCAAATTACCAAAGGCAGCTATGGTGAAAAACACGGTCGTGATGGCAGATGAGGCAGGCAGGTGGAGAAGGCTTTTGCCCGGCCCTCGGTGGCCGGCATCCTCAGCACGGCCCAGAAGAAGCGCATGATGAGACGATGATGGGAATGAAGCAGACGACGCCTAACGCTACCACGGAGGTGACACTCAAGTCGATGGCGATGTGGTCCTCGGAGCAAGTGATCTTCAGCAGGAAGGTGACGTCACAGAAAAACTGATGGACGATGTTGGACCTGCAGAAGTTCAGGGAGAAGGTCGAAGCTGAAAGCAAAGACTCCCAACAGGCCCGCACTGAGCCACGAGGCGGCGTCCATCTTTCTGCAGACCCCTCGAGCTATGACGACATTGTCGTTCAGGGGGAGGCAGATGGCGGCATAGCGGTCGTAGGACAAGGCCATGAGGACTAACAACTCCGAGACAGCAAACCAGACCACAGAGAAGACTTGGATGACATAGCCCACTAGGGAGATGGATCTCCTGTTGGTCAGGGAGTTGTGGATGGAGCTGGGGATGGTGACGGAGATGAGGCAGAGGTCGCGGACGGACAAGGTTCTGAGAAAGAAGTACATGGGGATGTGAAGGCGCCGGTCGAGGGTGGTGATGGCGACGATAAGGAGATTCCCCATCAGTGCGGCCTGGACCAGCTGCAGCTCCCGTAACTCCGAGAAACCCAGCAGAAAGAATCCCGTCACCGTGGAGATGTTCGTCATTGGTAGGTGATGATGACTACTTGCACAGGACAAAGATATTGATAAGGTGAAGAAATCAACAGGAATTTTGCCAGTGAGTCAATAGGAAGAGCAACTTATGATATATTGGCGGAGGGTTATCAATTACAAAATGACCTAGAGGCTTGGTAAAATACTTCCATGTAACTGGGATGGAATTCCAAAGGAGGATTGGCACCATAATTCTCCAAGTGGGGACAACAAGATGACAAAGATATAAGACGGAAAAGCCATCACAGTAATAGTAGCAGTAATAGCAGCAAACGCCCTAGTAGAAGTTGTAGTGTAAATCAGTCAAGCAATTAAGAAATCGTATTTAGAGCACAGTACTAATTTGGGATAGTACAATATAACAGAGTTGGTAGACATATCCCCTCGCCACAACAGCCTTACAGTCTAAAGGGAGATAAAGGTGTTAATATAAAATAAATTACGGATATATACAGAGACTGTACGCTCGTTGTGGGTAGGGAATGTGTCTGTTATATTGTTATATTGTACTCTTCCAAGCACGTAGTACAGTGTTCTATGCAAAGAACTCTGCTCTGAATTCAATAAATTTTCATTCTTTCAATCGTATTTCTTGAACGCTTACTGTGTTCAGAGCACTGTACTAAGTTGATTGACTTACTGAAAATAGTAATAATGGTGTTTATCTAGCCCCCAGTGGACACAAAAGGCAAGGTTATACCAACCCCAGAAGGAACCCTGAAGCACACAAATTCATTCTCACTAAAGGAATTAGGGCTAAACGTACATATATTCAAACACATAATGCCTTCTCATGAATTCCAGCTGACTCACAGACCGGGGTTCTCCCACAGATGGACATTTGCACAGAGTCGTTAATCGTTTTTATCGAGCGATTACTGTGTACTGCGCTAATCACTTGGGAGAGTACAATCAAAGACGTTGGTAGACATATACACCCATAAACCTATCTAGTCATTCATTTGTCTCTTTGCTGACCCCCAAATCGGTTCCCTAGGAAGAGAACATTCCCCATTGTTCACTCAGATGTCCCCCTTCCCTAAAGTCTAGAATTTGCTCCCGGATTCTCCTACCTTGCCCTGAGCACGCACAGCCGCACGTGCACACCCACACACACTCATACAAAGCTGAGGGTCCAGGGAATCCAATTGCAGCTGTCTCTATAGGAGGAAAATGAGCTGCAGAGTGAAGTCTGGCTAAACAGGGAAGGGTCTGGCGTGGAACCCCAATTATATACGTCACCTCGTGCTTGGCAGATGGCTGGAAGAAATGATTCATCGATGGTATTTACTGAGCGCATACTGTGTGCGAAGCACTGGACTAAAGCATTAAGGAAAGAACCATCCAACAGAGTTGGTAGACACATTCATTCATTCATTCATTCATTTATTCAGTCGAATTTATTGAGGGCTTAGTGTGTGCAGAGCACTGTACTGAGCGCCTGGAAAGTTCAATTTAGTAACATATAGAAACAGGCCCTACCCAACAAGGGGCTCACGGTCTAGAAGGCCTAGACAAACAGTTAAACAGAACAAGAAGACAGGTGTCAATACCATCAAAATAAATAGAATTATGGATATATACATATCATTAATAAGATAAATAGAATAAAATATATACAAATATACAAAAGTGCTGTGGGGAGGGGTTAGGGCAAAGGGGGAGTGGAAGCGATGGGGAGGAGAGGAGGAGCAAAGGATAGCGGAGGGGCTAAGTCTGGGAAGGTTTTCTGGAGGAGGTAAAATCTCAGTAGGGCTTTGAAGGGAGGAAGTGAGCTAGTTTGGCGGATTTGTGGAAGGAGGGTATTCCAGGCCACAAGTAGGACGTGGGCCAGGGGTTGAAGGCGGTACAGGCGAGAACGAGGGGGCAGAGGAGTGGAGTGTGCGAGCTGGGCTGTAGAAGGAGAGAAGGGAGGTAAGGCAGGAGGGGGCAAGGTGATGGATTGCTTTGAAGCCAATAGTGAGGAGTTTTTTCTTCTTGCGAAGACTGATAGGCAACCACTGAAGATTTTTGAGGAGGGGGGTGACATGTCCAGAGTGTTTCTGTAGAAAGTTAATCCGGGCAGCAGAGTGAAGTATAGACTAAAGCGGGGAGAAATAGGAGGATGGGAGATCAGAAAGGAAGTTGATGCAGTAATCTAGTAGGGATAGGATGAGAGATTGAACCAACACGGTAGCGTTTTGGATGGAGAGGAAAGGGCAGATCTTGGCGATGCTGTGAAGGTGAGGCTGGCAGGGTTTGGTGACGGATTGGATGTGTGGGGGTGAATTAGAGAGCAGAGTCAAGGATGACAACAAGGCTGTGGGCTTGTGAGACGGAAAGAATGGTAGTGCCGCACACAAGGATGGGAAAGTCAGGGAGAGGAAAGGGTTTGGTAGGGAAGATAAGTATCTCAGTCTTGGGCAGGTTGAGTTTTAGATGGTGGGCAGACATCTAGGTGATGTCTTGAAGGCAGGAGGAGATCCGAGTCTGGAGGGAGGGTGAAAGAAAAGGGGAGGAGATGTAGATTTGGGTATCATCAGCGTAGAGATGATAGTTGAAGCCTTGAGAGCGAATGAGTTCACCAAGGGAGTGAGTATAGATGCAGAACAGAAGGGGACCAAGAACTGACCCTTGAGGAACCCCTACAGTAAGGGGATGGGAGGGGGAGGAGGAGCCAGCGACATTCCCTGACCATATGGAAGGACGATGGGGCGTTGATGAAGGGATGATGGACGGATGATGGAGGACCGACGGAGGGCCAATGAAGGGATGTCAGCAAGACGATGGAGGGGGTGTCCTAGAACAAATTGAAGATGAGTGCTGGTCCAGTTACAAAGATTATGTGACTGAGAACGTGAGTGGAGGAAGTGATTCCAGTACTAGTGGCGTGTTCTGTGTTACCTGCCACGGTCTCGTCCCTGCTGAAGCCTGGTTTCTGCTCCTGCAAGCCCACCTTCAACGCTGCCCTGGTCCGAACTTCAGCCTGGGGGCCAAGTACGAGATTCTCCAGAGTCCCTACGGGCTGCGGACCTCTCCCGGCCCCTCCATCCCCACCCCAGGGAGCACTCACAGGGCTAGCTTGAGGCTCAGGGTCGCTGACCTCTGCCAGGATGTGCTGGTCCCCTGTCTCCCCTTGGCTTGCTGGGTTCGGGCAGCCACGGAGGGACATAGAGGAACCCTCAGCCCATCTCCGCTCTACGGCGGACACTGAGATGCTTCTCCATATGGATCCCGTCCCCAGAGATAAAGCAGCCACCGCTCAGAGGGGAATCTCCGGAGGTCGGGATCGGGGCCCTACCCAGGGACCTCGGGGCCCAGGCGACATGAGAACCCTTTGATCACGTGGTTCCTGGTCCTTAAATCTGGTCTACAGGATGGAGTATCGTCTCAGATGTTGTTCTGCCGTCTGCTACCTTGTTTACAGTTTCTCAGTTTCTGCTTTCCATCCAGTTGCTGTTTGGGTAACCTTCTGTTGCTCATTCTCCTTTCATCAAACACTCACTCACTCAATCAATCAATCAATAGTATTTATTGAATGTTTACCGTGTGCAGAACTCTGTACACCATCCGACATAGTTGTGTTCCATTAAGTATAACTTTGATGTTGGAAGACTGACTACCATCCAGAACTTCATTGTTCATGGAATTTGTTAGTACTTACTATGTGCCAAGCACTGCTCTGAGGTACAAAACCATCAGGTTCCACAGGGGTTCACAGTCTAAGTTGGGGTTTCGGGGGCGGGGGGGGGAAGGTATTGAATCCCCATTTTACAAATGAGGAAACTGAGGAATGGAAAAATGAAGTGACTTGCCCAAGATCACACAGCAGAGAATTGGCAGATCTAGGATTAGGACCCAGGTTCCCTGACCTCTGGGCCCCTGACCTTTCCACTACGCCATGCTGCTTCGCCGATCATTTCTTGTAGTTTGAGAGTTAGTCCTGATCAATTAGGGATGCTGTTGGAACTCTGATTCAGAAGGTGTGGTGCCTCTATGGCATAGTGGATAGAGCACCGGCCTGGAAGTCAGAAAGTCATGGGTTCTAATCCCATTTCTGCCACTTGTGTGCTGTGTGATCTTGGATACGTCACTTCACTTTTCTGGGCCTCTGTTACCTCATCTGTAAAATATGGACTAAGACCATGAACTGCAGTAGGAAAAGGGACTGTGTCCAACCTAATTAACCTGTATTTATCCAGGTGCTTAGTGCAGTGCCTTTCACATGGTAAGTGCTTAACAAATACCAGCTTGAAAAAAACAAACCCAAAAAAGCATTGATTGATTGATTCATTGATCACTCTGAGCGCCAGTAAGCCCCCCCCCAAAAAAAAAAATAAAAAACAAAATGTATTGATCACTCAGGGGAAAATTACTTTTGTTTAAGCCATACTGTGCACACACAGACAGGCACAGGCACACACACACACACACACACACACACACACACACACACACACACACATTTAAACATGAAACACTCTGAAGGGAAAATCAGTTCCAACTGACAAAGGTACAACTTTGTGTGTCACCTTCCATTAAGACTAGTGCCCTCGTTAGAAGGGTGGCTTTCAACTCCGGAGGCAGAAGACGAATCTAGCCTGACCCAATATGTCTGTGGAAACGAGAAGCTTTTTCTAAATAAATGTTATAGATGGTTTTCCGTTCCCCTAGGATGGTCTGTGGGTGAAACACACAAAGATCCGGTCTCTGAAAGATGCTGGGGTCATTCACTGTGGTCATGTATACTCCAGCAGGCCAATATGGAAGCTATTCCCGGCCTAGTCCCCGCTCCAGGGCGGCCTTCACATCCTGGTTCCTCAGGCGGTAGATGAGGGGGTTCAGGCCAGGGGGCACCGTGATATAGAACAGAGACACCAGCAGATCCAGGACTGAGGGGGAATCTGAGGGTGCCTTCAACTAAGCACAGAAACAAATGATGATAAAAAGAGTGACGACGGCAAGGGGAGGCAGGCAGGTGGAAAAGGTTTTGGCCCGGGCGTTGGCAGGCAGAACTCTCAGCACGGCCCAGAAGATGTGCGCATACAAGACTATGATGAGAATGAAGCAGACGACACCTAATGCTGACCCGGCAGTGACGCTCAAGTCAACGACGACGTGGTCCTCGGAGCACGTGATCTTCACCATGGAGGGGACGATGTAGAAAAACTTCTGGAAGACGTTGGACCCACAGAAGGACAGGGAGAAGATCAAAGCTGAAAAGAAGACTCCAAGCAGACCTCCAATGAGCCACGAGACGGCCGCCATCTTCCCTCAGGGCACTCTGTTCATGACAACCTCGTAGCGCAGGGGGAGTCAGATGACGGCGTAGCAGTCATAGGACATTAACGTGAGAACAAAATATTCTGTACTTGCAAAGAAAATCACCAGACAGACCTGTGCTGCACAGCTTAGGAAGGAGATTTGTCTGCGGTCGGTCAGGGAGTTGTGGATGGATTTGGGGACGGTGACGGAGATGTAGCAGAGGTCGAGGACAGACAGGTGCCTGAGGAAGAAGTACATGAGGGTGTGGAGGCGCCGGTCGATGGCGGTGATAGCGACACTGAGGAGATTCTCTGTCTGGGCCTCCAGGTGGAACAGGAGGAGAAATGTGGTGTAGACCAGCTGCAGCACCCAGACCTCCGAGAAATCCAGCAGGAGGAATCCCGTCACCTTGGAAACGTTGGACATGTCCTGCAAGATGTCTTTGGGTACCGTGTGATAGGATCTGATTTCAGGCAGGGATTAAAATCATTCAGGGAAACACTCTCATGGCAAGATAATGCCCTTTTCTGGGGATGAACTTCAATCAATCCATTAATGGTATTTATTGAGTGCTTACTGTGTGCAGAGCACTTTACTCAGCATTTGGGAGAATCCACAACAACAGAGTTGGTAGACAGATTCCCTACCCACAACCAACTTGCAGTCTAGAAGAGGAACCTCAACTTGTCATCTCGTCCTGCCTCCTATCTTAATTCAGGACAAAACAGAAAACCTTCCAGGTTGATAATGTCCATTTTATTCAGAAACATCAGCAGAGGTTGTATCCAGTGTTCTCCACACAGTAAGCGCTCAATTCGTGCCATTGATTGATTTGGGCCATAAAAATCTAGAACGCAGGAGTTGTGTCATCACAAAACTATGTGTTTAAGGAAGGCTGGTGCTGAACTATTCACTTTGTCAGACACTACACGAACCAGGAATTTCTTCCTACAACACTGCGTCCCAACAGGCTCGTAATGTAGAATGGAGGTTTCCAAATTCTAAGAAAGCTTACTAGCCAATTCGTAGCCTATCCAGAGACAAGGATTATGGCAAAATTGAATGTATCAACAAGCTCTTACTCTCAGGATTTTTTTTGTTATTTGTTAAGCGCTTACTATGTGCTGGGTACTGTACTAAACACTGCAGGGGATACAAGCAAATCGGGTTGGACACAGTCCCTGTCTGATACGGGGCTCCATTTTACGGATGAGGTAACTGAGGCTCAAAGAAGTGAAGTGACTTGCCCAATGTCACACACCAGATAAGTGGCAAAACTGGGATTGATGATAATAATAATAATAATAATGATAATAATAATAATAATAGTGATGGTATTTGTTAAGTGCTTACTATGTGCCAAGCACGGTTCTAAGCACTGGAGTAGATACAAGGTAATCAGATTGTCCCATGTGGTGCTCACAGTCTTCCTCCCCATTTTACAGTTGAGGTAAATGAGGCACAGAGAAGTTAAGTGACTTGCCCAAAGTCACACAGCCCACAAGTGGTGAGGGTGGGATTAGAACCCAGGTCTTCTTGACTCCCGGGACCATGCTCTTTCAACTAAGCGACACTGCTTTTACTTTAGAGAAATTGCTACTCTGACCCTAGTCATCCCAGTTCCCTATTGAAATTTCCCTCACCTTTCCCCTGCTCCTCTCCGGAGTCACCTGGCCTGTCCTGGGCTGGAGAGCATCTACCTCTGCTGAGAGAGAGGCTCACTCCATCTCATCGGTCCTGGACGCTGGTGGCAGTGACGGAAAGGTCTGGGCGAAGAGTGAGAGCTGTCAGGATCCTTGCTACCACTCTCGGCTCTCCGGTTGGCTGCGCCGTCCCCTCAGATGATGGCCGGGTTATTTCCCGTGGTATTTCCCGTGGGAGGAAGGGCCCGGGGCTACGCTGAAACAGCTGACTCTCCGGGAATATCGGAAGGCCAGGATTGCGGGCCCCAACAGCCTAAATGACTGTCCAGTCCCACGTCGTTCCCACGCTGAGACTCCCTTCTATGACAACGTCAACAGACTAATCTTTATTCCCTTTCTATGCTTAATAATTGCGTTCTGGTTAAGCTCTGAGATTTGGAGCTTCAACCCATGCCAGGCTTGGGACCACCTGAAATCTGCAACAATCCATTTTAGACATTGCCCTCTAGACTGTGAGCTCATCATGGGCAGGGAATGTGGCTACCAACCCTGTTATATTGTTATATCGTACTCTCTAAAGCGCTTAGTACCAAGGTCTGCAAATAGTAAGCGCTCAATAAATATGATCGATCGATTGATATGCATTATTTTCCCCTACTGAATTCCTATTTGCATTCTCCATTCCTCCCAAACTCACTATCTCACTGTATCTCGTTCCCAACTCCCCCCATTCAGACCCCTACTTCACCACCTTTCCCCCGCTTGACGTTCCCTCTCCCTACATATCCACCAGACCACCGTGTTTCCCAATTTCAAAATTCCTTCCTGAAACTCTATTAAATTCACGAGACTTTCCCTGATTATTTTCTTCATATTGGTACATGGTGCGTGTTTACTATTTTCCAGAGACCACTCTAAGCACTGAAGCACATACACGTTAGTCAGGTTGGACACAGTCCCTGTCCCGCATAGGACTTTCAGTCTTAATCCACATTTTACAGACGAGGGAGTTGAGGCAAGAAGGGAAATGACTTGTCCAAGGTCCCAAGTAGACAAGTGGTGGAGGCGGAATTAGAACCCAGGTCCATGCTTTATCAATGGGGATATACCGCTTCCCTGTGCTTCCCTGTTTCAGGATGCTTAATTGTCTCAGACTGGGCCTGTGTTAAAATCCCTCTCTCCATCCTTAATAAATAGAAATAATAGTAACTATAATAATAATTGTGTTATTTGATAAGTGTTCATTATGTGCCAGGCACTGTACTAAGCGCTGGAGTGGATACATGAAAATTGGGTCAGAGAAGTCCCTGTTCCACATCGGTTTACAGTCTCAACCCCCATTTTACAAATGAAGGAACTGAGGCCTAGAGAAGTGAAGAGACTTGCCCAAGGTCACACAGCAGAAAGGTAGCAGAGCTGAGTTTAGAACCTAGGTCATTCCGACTCCCAGGTCCATGCTCTGTTAACTAGATCACACTGCTCCTCTGAGTTTCATCTTGTTCATGACCTCAAACAATCAATCCGTCATTTAATCAGTTGTATTTTCTGACTTCTTCTGATTGCAAATCTAGAGAAAACGAGAAATGACTACCACGCTGCTTCTCTGAGTTTCGTCTTGTTCATGACCTCAATCAATCCATCATTTAATCAGTTGTATTTTCTGACTTCTTCTGATTGCAAATCTAGAGAAAACGAGAAATGACTACCACGCTGCTTCTCTGAGTTTCGTCTTGTTCATGACGTCAAACAATCAATCCATCATTTAATCAGTTGCATTTTCTGACTTCTTCTGATTGCAAATCTAGAGAAAACGAGAAATGACTATAGAACCATCCTAAGACCCTCCCCCGAACTGGCTTGGGGGATCAACCCAGAGAAGCAGCATGAGAAGTAGCATGGCATAGTGGCAAGAGCCCGGGGTTGGGAGTCATAGGATGGGTTCTAATCCTGGCTCCACCAGTTGTCTGCTATGTGACCTTGGGCAAGCCACTTAACTTCTCTGGGACTCAGTTACCTCATCTGAAAAATGGGGATTAAGTCTGTGAACCCCAGATGGGACAACCTGATTAAAATGTATCTTCCCCAGCGCTTAGAACAGTGCTTGACACATAGCGCTTAGCAAGTGCAATTATTATTATTATTATTGTCATTATCATTAACAGTTTGGGAGAGGCTGTGGGGTTCTGAGAATGGGGTGATGGGAAGGAATCACTGATACTGGCAAGGTGGACACGACGGGATAATCCCTCGTTTCAGAAAAAATAGGTTGTAACCTAGGGTTCGTCCTCTTCCATCTCAGAGCTAAGACACTGTACAAAGCCGGGGTGAGGAGGTCAGTGCATTCTCTCCTCTGAATGTCCTTGTCCCCTTTCAAAATATCTAAGTGATGGAAAATGGAGAAGTAATTTGTCAGCCCACAATTTCTCTTCCCCATTTCCAGTCCATCAGATTACAGCTTTTCTCATCTTCAAAATTCCTCCGTCATCCCACCACTTCCAGGATGCCTCACACTATTAATTTTTCTTCTCCCTAAGTCATCTTCTCCCAACTACCAATCAGCATCTTAGAACACTTCTCCATTTTTGCACTCACACCCACCATTATAGTTTTGTAAACAGTGGCTTTTATAAAATATACTCTTTAAGCACATAGTCATTCTTTCCATTCTTTTCTTTGTCCTCTCATGAATTAATTCTGTGTCTAGCTCCCCTGGTAGATTTTAAGCTCTTGGGACGCAGGGGTGGTGTTTAATTTATTTTGATCTCTCTGAAGTGTTCACTACAGTACTTTACATTCAGGATGCATTAAACAAATATCGTTGATTGATGGATGGGTGGATTTATAGATGGATACATGGATGGGTTGTTGGGTGGATGAATAGATGGATGGATGGATGGGTGGATTGTCTATTGTGTGACCTTGGGCAAGGCACTTCGACTCTTTGTGCCTCAGTGACCTCATCTGTAAAATAGGAATTGAGACTGTGAGTGCGATGCGAAAAGGGACTGTGTAAAATCTGATTAGCATGTATCCACCCCAGCACGTACTACAATGTCTGGCACATAGTAAGCACTTAACAAATACCACTATTATTATTATTGTTGTTGTTATGGATGGATGGATGGGTGGATGGACGGATGGACAGACAGATGGATGAACAGACAGATAAATGGATGGATGACCGGACGAATGGATGGATGAACAAATGGATTCGAGGCAAGGATTTTCTCAGTCAAATTCATTCATTCATTCATTCAATCGTATTTATTGAGTGCTTACTGTGTGCAGGGCACTATACTAAGCGCTTGGAAAGTACTATTCAGCAACAAATAGAGATAATCCCTGCCCACAATGGGCTCACATTCTAGAAGGGGGGAGACAGGCATCAAAACAAGTAAATAGGTAGTCAAATGTTGGGGACACTTTCCATGATTGTGTCCCTTCTCCCTTGTCACCCTCCGATTTTCTGATTTTCATAACCACCAAGAATGATCTTAAAATTCATAGAATTACTATTATTATCAGAAGTAATATCAACATTATCATTACTAAATTTATTAATAATTTATTTGCAAAAGCCTGCCAAGTGCTGGAGTAGAAACAAACTAATTAGATCGGACATGTTTTCTGACCCACAGGTACTCAGATTGTAAGAGAAAGAGAGACCACATATTGAATCCCGATTTTAGAGAGAGACCCAAAGAGATTACGTGGCTGGACCAAGGTCATAGAGCAGGCTGGTGGCAGAACCGTGCAGATCTTTTAAATCTCATGTCTACCAGCCACATGTACATTCCACTAAGCCATGATGCCGCCCAAACAATCACTTGGCAGTCATTTATTCATTCATTCAATCATATTTATGGAGTGCATACCATGTGCAGAGCACTGTACTAAGCGCCAAATCCAACGGCTCCTACTCTATCCTAATTCTCCTCGACCTCTCAGCTGCCTTCGACATTATGGACCACCCTCTTCTCCTCAACACGCTATCCAACCTTGGCTTCACAGACTCCATCCTCTCCTGATTCTCCTCTTATCTCTCCGGCCGTTCATTCTCAGTCTCCTTTGCAGGCTCCTCCTCCCCCTCCCATCCCCTTAATGTAGGGGTTCCTCATGGGTCAGTTCTAACTACACTCACTCCCTTGGTGAACTCATTCGCTCCAACAGCTTCAACTATTATCTCTACGCTGATGACACCCAAATCTACATCTCTGCCCCTGCTCACTCTCTCTCCTCCAGGCTCGTATCTCCTCCTGCCTTCAGGACATCTCCATCTGGATGTCTGTCCGCCATCTAAAACTCAATATGTCCAAGAGGGAACTCCTTATCTTCCCTTCCAAATCCTGCCCTCTTCCCGACTTTCCTGTCACTGTAGACGACACTACCATCCTTCCCGTCTCACAAGCCCGCAACCCTGGTGTCAGCCTCGACTCCACTCTCTCGTTCACTCACAAATCCAATCCGTCGCCAAAACCTGCCAGTCTCACCTCCAAAACATCGCCAAGATCCGCCCTTTCCTCTCCATCCAAACAGCTACCTTCCTGGTTCAATGAGACATCCTATCCGACTGGATTACTTCATTAGCCTTCTCTCTGATATCCCCTCCTCCTGTCTCTCCCCACTTCAGTCTATACTTCACGCTGCTGCCCAGATCATCTCTGTGCAGAAACTCTCTGGGCATGTTACTCCCCTCTTCAAAATTTCCAGTGGCTGCCTGTCAACCTACGAATCAAGCAAAAACTCCTCACTCTCGGCTTCAAGGCTCTCCATCACCTCGCCCCCTCTTACCTCACCTCCCTTCTCTCCTTCTACAGCCCAGCCCGTCCCCTCCGCTCCTCTGCGGCTCACCACCTCACTGTGCCTCGTTCTCGCCTGTCCCGCCGTCGACCCCCAGCCCAAGTCCTTCCCCTGGCCTGGATTCCCCTCCTTCCACACATCCGCTTCAAAGCCCTCCAAAGCCCTATTGAGAGCTCACCTCCTCCAGCATGCCTTCCCAGACTGCGCCCCCTTTTTTCTCTCCTCCTCCCCATCCCGCCCCCGCCATCCCCATCCCTTCCCGTCCCTACAGCACTTGTATATATTTGTATAGATTTATAACTCTATTTCTTTTACTTGAACGTATTTACTATACAATCTATTTTGTTAGTGATGTGCATATAGCTGTAATTTTATTTATTCTGACGGTTTTGACACCTGTCTGCTTCTTTTGTTTTGTTGTCTGTCTCCCACTTCTAGACTGTGAGCCCGTTGTTGGGTAGGGACCGTCTCTATGAACTGCCGACATGTACTTCCCAAGCGCTTAGTGCAGTGCTCTGCATACAGTAAGCACTCAATACATACGATTGAATGAATGAATGAATGAATGAATGAATGCAAACTCCCTGAACGCACCTTCCACGCTCTGCAAAATGGCCAACGCTCTCCTTCGGGGCAAGACAAGGTTGGTGGTTCGTTTGGCAGAGGTGAACACTGTCTAGAACGAGCATCACACTACACCTTCCATAGGGTTTTGTGCCCCGAGCCGCCATGACACTCCGAGAAGTCTTTTCCCTACCAACCGCCAAGCCACTCATCCTCACTTCATGACAGGGTCAGATTGTCTTGTGTTGGTGACTGTGCTAGACTACACAGGAACCCTACAGATAGTTCTGTGTAATGAAGATTCGATCTTTTGGGAGCACCTCCGTGAGAGCCAAGCACATCTCACTGCTACCCCCCTTCCTTTCCAAACTCCTAGAACGAGTCGTTTACACTCGCTGACTGGAAATTACTCAACGCCAACTCTCTCTTTGATCCCCTCCAATCTGGCTTCTGTCCCTTACACTCCACTGAAACTGCCCTCTCAAAGGTCACCAATGACCTCCTTCTTGCCGGATCCGGTGGCTCCTACTCTATCCGAATCCTCCTCGACATCTCAGCTGCCTTCGACACTGTGGACACTATCACTCTCTTCTCCTCAACACGCTATCCAACCTTGGCTTCACTGACTCCGTCCTCTCCTGATTCTCCTCTTATGTCTCCGGCTGTTCATTCTCGGTCTTCTTTGAGGGCTCCTCCTCCCCTTCCCATCCCCTTACTCTACGGGTTCTTCAAGGGCCAGTTCTTTGTCCCCTTCTGTTCTTTATCTACGCTCACTCCGTTGGTGAACTCATTCGCTCCCACGGCTTCAACTATCATCTCTACGCTGATGACACCCAAATCTACATCTCTGCCCCTGCTCTCTCTCCCCTCCTTCAGGCTCAGGTCTCCTCCTGCCTTCAAGACATCTCCATCTGGATGTCTTCCCGCCATTTAAACTCAATATGTCCAAGACTAAACTCCTTACCTTGCCCCCTAAACCCTGTCCTCTCCCTGACTTTACTGTCACTGTAAATGGCACTACCATCCTTCCTGTCTCACAAGCCCGCAACCTTGGTGTCAGCCTCCTCTCTGCTCTCTCATTCACCCCACACATCCAATCCGTCACCAAGACCTGCCGGTTCACCTCCACAGCATCCCCAAGATCCGCCCTTTCCCCTCCATCCAAACCGCTAAATTGCTGGTTCAATCTCTCATTCTATCCCAACTGGATTACTACATCAGCCTCCTCCCTGATCTCCCATCCTCCTGTCTCTTCCCACTTCAGTCTATACTTCACTCTGCTGCCCGGGTTATCTTTATACGTTAATGCTCTGGGCATGTTGCTCACCTCCTCAAAAATCTCCAGTGGTTGCCTGTCAACCTACGAATCAAGCAAAAACTCCTCACGGCTTCAAGGCTCTCCATCACCTCGCCCCCACCTACCTCACCTCCCTTCTCGCCTTCTACAGCTCAGCCCACCCCTCCGCTCCTCTGCCGCTAAGATCTTCACTGTGCCTCGTTCTCGCCTGTCCCGCCGTCGACCTCCGGCCCATGTCCTTCCCCTGGCCTGGAATGCCCTCCCTCCACATATCCACCAAGCCTGCTCTCTTACTCCCTTCAAAGCCCTACTAAGAGCTCACCTCCTCCTGGAGGCCTATCCAGACTGATTCCCCTTTTTCCTTTCCTCCTCCCCATCCCCCCGCCCTACCTCCTTCCCCTCCCCACAGCACTGGTATATATTTGTTCAGATTTATTACTCTATTTATTTTACTTGTACATATTTACTATTCTATTTATTTTGTTAATGACGTGCATATACCTATAATTCTACTTGTTCTGACGATTTTGACGCCCGCCTACATGTTTTGTTTTGTTGTCTGTCTCCCCCTTCTAGACTGTGAGTCCGTTGTTGGGTCGGGGCCATTTCTATATGTTGCCGACTTGTACTTCCCAAGCGCTTAGGACAGTGCTCTGCACACCGTAAGTGTTCAATAAATACGATTGAATGGATGGATGAATGAATGAATCTGCATTGGACAGTTTGTAGTGGGCTCTTTCAAATACAGTGATGTCTTAGAAACCACATCGTGTAAGATGCCCGAACCCAGTATGGGAGCCGCTCAGTGCCTTGACACTTGGTTGTATAGTAAACTCTCCCGGGAAGGAAAATGGGACTAAAGAAGCCTGATTCTGAGCGAGGTTGGGTTCTCTTTGCTCTCTATGTGACATCTCAGAGGCGTGGTAGCAGGTACGTAAGAAATCCCATAATTACTATTAATATAAATTGGAATATGCCCCGAACATATGCTTCCTGTGCTATCCGCCATCTGCAAAATGGACGCGGTCCCTCGCAGCTCTGACGGGAGTTTTAGTTGTGTATTCGGAGGTGAACGCTGTCTAGAACCAGCATCACAGTCCAACTGCCAGAATTCTTTTTCCCATCAGCCGCCAAGCTACTCTTCCTCATCTCGCGACAAAACCTGATTGGCTTGTGTCGGTGATTGGGTCGACTACATACGAACCTTACTGATAGGACGGGGGCTAATGAGTCCGCTCTTGGTGTATCACCTTCAGGAGGAATAAGGAACTCTGCATTTGTCAGGTAGGACTGGGCTCATTCAAAACAATTATGCATCATAAGCCACCTCAGGTATTATGCCCAAACACAGTATGTGGAGGTGCCCAGTGCCTTTACACTCGTTGGCGTGCTAAACTCTTCCAGGAGGGAATGGGATTAAAAAAGCCGAATTCTAAGCGAGGTTTTGGATATCTGTACTCTCTTTACGACGCCTCACGGGGAGTGGTAACAGGTACCTAACAAATACCATAATTCCTATCAATAGAAAGAGAAAACGCCCTGAATATCTATTATCCTCAACTTCAGCACTCTTCAAAATGGCCACGGCTCCCCCGCGGGGCAAGATGGGGATGGTAGTTCGTTAGGCGGAGATGAACGCTGGCTAGAACGAGTATCACACTATACCTTCCAGATGTATTTGTGCCCCGAGTGGCCATGGCACTCTCCCTGTCCTTGTGACAGGGCCAGAAATGGCGGCGGGTCCAGCCAAGGGATATGACGGAGGTTGTAGTTCCAAAGGCGGAGGTGAACGCTGTCTGGAACCAGTATAACGCTACAAATCCCAGAAATCTGGGTGCCCCGAGCCGCCTTGACGCACACGCTCTCCTTCCGAAAGGTCCTGACCTGGCAGATGCTCCCCCTCGGGGCATCACTTGAGTGGTAGTTCAGTAGACAGAAGTGAACGGTCTCTAGGACGAGCATCACACTACAATTACCAGAATTAGTTATGTCCCGAGCCGCCATGCTACTCTCCCTCTCCTCGCGACAGGTCCAAACATCGAGGAGCACCTCGTCAAGGGGCATGGTGGGAGTGGTAGTTGGCTATGCAGGGGAGAGCCCAGTCTAGAATGAGCATCACACTACAGCACCGAGAAGTCTTTGTGCCATCAGCCAACCAGATACTCATACTCACTTCACGACAAGGCCAAATTATCTTGTGTCAGTGACTGGGCTAGACTACAAAGGAACACTACAGAAAACGGCGGGGACTAATGTGGGTTCGCTCCTTTGGGATCCTCTTTGTGAGAGACAATAATAATAATAATAATAATAATAATAGCATTTGTTAAGCGCTAACTATGTGCAAAGCACTGTTCTAAGCGCTGGGGAGGATACAGCGTGATCAGATTGTCCCACGAGGGACTCACAGTCTTCATCCCCATTTGAACAGATGAGGTAACTGAGTCACAGAGAGGTTAAGTGACTTGCCCAAAGTCACACCTGACAATTAGCGGACCCGGAATTTGAACTCATGACCTCTTACCCCCAAGCCCGTGCTCTTTCCATTGAGCCACGCTGCTTCTCAAGGTCATCTGCATTTGATAACACGGAGTGGGCTCATTAAACTGCAATGTTGTGTTATACCCCACCTCGTGTAAGATACCCGAGCACAATATGTGGAGGCGCTCAGTGCCTTGACACTTGTTGTTTTGCTAAACTCTTCCAGAAGGGTATTCATTCATTCATTCAATCGTATTTATTGAGCGCTTACTGTGTGCAGAGCATTGTACTAAGCGCTTGGGAAGTACAAGTTGGCAACATATAGAGACGGTCCCTACCCAACAGTGGGCTCACAGTCTATAAGGGGGAGACGGAGAACAAAACAAAACATATTAACAAAATAAAATAAGTAGAATAAATATGTACAAGTAAAATAAATAGAGTAATAAATATGTACAAACATATATACATATATACAGGTGCTCTGGGGAGGGGAAGGAGGTAGGGCGGGGGGACGGAGAGGGGGAGGAGGGGGAAAGGAAGAAAGGGGCTTAGTCTGGGAAGGCCTCCTGGAGGAGGTGAGCTCTCAATAGGGCCTTGAAGGGAGGAAGAGAGCTAGCTTGGCAGATGTGCAGAGGGAGGGTATGGGTTTAAAGGAGCCGGGTTTCTGAGCGTGGTTGCGGTTTCCGTGCTCTCTGTGCCACACATGGGAAGTGGTAACAGGTACTTAACAAACGCTATAATTACTTTCAGTAGAAAAGGGAAAACGCCCCGAACATCTACTACCCGCACTCCCGCACTCCGCAAATTCGCCACGGGTCCCCTGCGGGTCAGGACGGGGCTATTAGTTCGTTAGGCGGAGCTGAACGCTGTCTAGAATAAATGAGCATCACATTACAAGGGTTTATTACACATTATTAGGGTTTAGAGACCCTCCATGACACTCTCCCTGCCCTCCCGACAGGGCAAGAAGTGGCGGGGAGCCCCGACGATGGCCATGACGGAAGTTGTAGTTCAGTAGGCGGAGGTGAGCACTGTCAGGAACCAGCATAACACTACAAATCCCAGAAGCATTTCTGCACCGAGCGGCCGTGACAGACTCCCTCGCCTCCCGAAAGGGCCTGACATGGCAGAGGCTCCCCCGCGGGGCATAATGTGAGTAGTAGTTGAGTAGACGGAGGATAACGCTGTCTAGAACGGGCACCACAATACATCTCCCAGAAATCATTGTTTCCCGATCCACTATGCCACTCTCCCTCTCCTCTCGACAGGGCCAGACATCGCTGGGGGTCTTGCCGAGGGGCACGACAGGCGGAGGTGAACCCTGTCTTAAATGAACATCATATTACAACTCCCACAAGTCTTTGTCTCATCAGCCCCAATCCACTCTTCCTTACTTCACAATAAGTCCTGATTTGTTTGGGTCGGTGACTGGGCTCTACTCCATAGGAACTCTTTCGATAGGGCGGGGTCCAATGAGTCCGCTTTTGAGGGAGCACCGCCGGGAGGGACAAGGTAGTCTGCATTTGACATGTTGGAGCGGGCTCATTCAAAAGCAAGTATGTGTAATACATCAGCTCAGATACGATTCCCGAACACAGTTTGTGGATTCGCTCAGTGCCTTTACACTTGTTGGTGTGATTCCAGGAGGGAATGGGATTAAAGGAGACTGATTACGAGCGATGTTACGGTCTCCGTGCTCTATGTGCGGCACCTCACAGGGAGTAGTAACAGGTACTTAGCAAATGCCTCAATTACTACGTATAGAAAAGGAACAACGCCCGGAACATCTACTTGACGCGCCTTCCGCGCTCTGTAAAATGGACACAACTCCCCCGGTGGCAAAACGGGGATGGCAGTTCTTTGGGAGGAGATGAACGCGTTCTAAAACGAGCATCACACTACAACTCCAAGAGGTCTTAGTGCCCAGAGCCGCCAGGATATTCTAGCTGTCCACGCGACGGGGCCAAAAATCTCCCCTGGGCCCGTGGAAGGGCATGACAGAAGTTGTAGTTCGGTAGGTGGAGGTTAGCGCTGTCTAGAACCTGCATCACATTACAAATCCCAGAGGCCTGTGTGCCTCTAGCTGCCATGAAATACTCCCTCTTCTCCTGAAAGGGCGTGACATGGCAAAGGGTCCCTCACGGGGCATAATGGGAGTGGTAGTTCAGTAGACGGAGGAGACTGCTGTCTAGAACGGGCATCACACTACAACTTCCAGAGATCTTCATGCCCCGAGCCTCCATGGCACTCTCCTTCTCCTTTCAAAAGGGCCAGACATCGCGGAGGGCCTCCCTAAGGGGCATTATGGGAGTAGTAGTTCCCTAGGCGGAGGTGAATCCAGTCTAGAAAGAGCATCATACTAAAACTCCCAGAAGTATTTGTCTCATCCGCCGGAAGCCACTCTCCTCACCTCGCGACAAGTCCTGATTGGCTTGGGTCGGTGACCGAGCTCGACTACATAGGAATCCTACCTATAGGGCGGGGACTAATGAGTCTTCTCTTGAAGGAGCATCTTCTGGAGGGACGAGGCAGTCTATATTTGACAAGTTGAAGCGGGAACAGTCATGCGGACATATGTGTGATAAACCATCTCGGGTAAGATGCCTGAACACAGTATGTCGATGGGGCTCATTGGGGCTAATCTTGTTGGTGTCCTAAACTCTCCCAGAAGTGAATGGGATTAAAGGAGCCTGAATCTGAGTGGGCTTTGGGGATCTCCGTGCCTTCGCTGAGACACAACATAGGGTATGGTAGTAGGTACATAAGAAGTAGCATAATTGCTATCAATAGAAAAGTGAAAATGCCTTAACATCTACTTCCTGAGGTTTCTGGGCTTCGGAAAATGGCCACTGCACGCTCTCGGGGCAAGACGGGGATAGTAGTTCGTTAGGCGGAGCTGAACGCTATCTAGAACGTGCATCACACTACAGCTCCCAGAAGATTGTGTGCCCCGAGCCGCCATGACACACTCCCTCTCTGACATGGCAGAGGCTCCACCGCGGTGTCCGACAGGAGTTGAAGTTCAGTAGACGGAGGAGAATGCTGTCTAGAATGGAAATCGCACTACCTTTCCCAGAAATCTTTGTGCCCCAAGTTTAGATGCCACTCTCCCTCTCCTATCGATAGGGCCAGACATGTTAGACATGTCATGTCTCCCCTAGGGACATGACAGAAGTAGTAGTTCGCTAGGCGGAGGTGAAACCTGTCTGGAATGAGCATCACACTACAACTTCCAGAAGTCTTTGTCCCATCAGCCCGTAGCCAATCTTCCTCACCTCGCGACAAGTCCTGATTGCTTTGTGTCGGTGACTGGCCTCGGCCTCATAGGAACCCTACAGTTAGGGCGTCCTCTAACGAGTCCGCTCTTGCGGGAGCACATTCGGGAGGGACAAGCCAGTCTGCCTTTGACAGGTTGGAGCGAGATAATTCAAAATAAAGTATGTGTAATAAACTAGCTCGAGTAAGATGCCTCAACACAGTGTGTGGAGCACCATACTGCCTTTAAGCTTTTTAGTGTGGTATACTCTCCCAGTAGGGAATGGGATTAAAGGAGCCTGAATCTGAGCGGGGTTGGTGCCTCCCTGCCCTCTGTGAGACACCTCACGGGGAATGGTAGCAGGTACTTAACAAATACCGTAATCACTATCAATGTAAATGGCCATTGACCTCCCTCTGCGCTACGAGGTCCTCATGAACAGAGGGGCCTGTGGAAAGATGGCGGCCGCCTCCTGGCTCAGCGGAAGGCTCTCCGGCCTGAGGCACAAGGCCGCCACCGGGCCCTTCTGCGGATCCAACGCGATACGCCAGTTCTTCTGCGACGTCCCCCAGCTCCTGACTCTCTATGACCCCAGTGTGATCGTCCGAGAACTGGGAGCCTCGGTCTTCATTTTCGATCTCTGCTTCTTCTGCTCTGTCTCCATCGTCGTCTTGTACACTCACATCTTCTCGGCCGTGCTGAAGATCCTCTCGATTCGGGGCCGGTTCCGAGCCTTCTTCGCGTTCCTGCCACAACTCGTCGTGGCCTGTGTTTTCTTCTTAACCGGTGCCGTGGCCTTTCTAAATCCGAGGTCGAACAGTTTTCCGTTTCTTGACCTTCTTCTGACCATGTTTTAATCCATGGTTCCACCCACCCTGAACTCTGTCATCTACAACCTGAGGAATAGGGACCCGAAGGCCGCCCTTGGGGGTATTTTGTTCTTGGAGCACTGTTGTTCAACTAGAGAGAAGTTTACTCTTGCTCATAGATCAATAAGTGGTATTTATTGAGCCCTTACCTTGTGCAAAGCATTGTACCATGCGCTTGAAAGAGGTGGTGCTTAGTACTGTGGCTGGCACATAGCACTTAACAAATATCATTATTCAATGTTATTATTATTATCATCAGTGAGGAGACATTTGTGTGATGGAATCACTGACCTTACAAAACTCTGATCAATTACTTCTCTCCCTGAGTTGGTGTTCCCTTGTTCTGGTGCTTAATTGAACCTCTGAGCTTTTGGGTACCAAGATTGGATCGACAGCCCCAAACCCACAACTCTATTCTCCTGCAATCTGGGCCAAAGAACGACCAATTCCATTATTCTGTGCGGTGGAACTAATTAAAGTCTGAATTCCCCTTCCCATTCCTCAGGACTTCCTCTCATTCCTGGGTTCCCAGATCCCTGAAAGCTAGAAAAGCAAAGGATCTGATCCTCATCCCCTCAACAAAATCTTGACACATTATCCATGAACCCCATATCCCAGTATTTCGACTCCGACCCAAACCAATCACACAGCTTTCCGACCTGTTCCCGCTTAGCGGGAGACTGGAAGGAAGTTGGTCTTCGTTCCATTGGAATTCCATTCCCCTTAAACTGAGAATCATAAATCTCACTTCCTATTCCCATATACCTGATCCCCATTTCTACCCATAAGGTGGCTGAGCGAATGGGAAAGGAGGAGATCTGTGAATTACAGATCTCGGTACCCAGTGAGGTCACGGGGGAATAGCGGGAGGATTCAGGAAATTCAGTTAGACGATTCTCCCGTGTTTCCTCACAGCCCGTGCCGTGAAGTAGGTTCTTCCTGTTCTGCACTTCTTCATTGGGCCACGAGTGAGGAGTCAAAAAAACCCTTTCTAACCACTTGTCCTGAGATGTCAGAGCCCAGTGAGAACCGTTCAGAGCCAAGGATGAAGGATTAGAACAGTGCTTGGCACATAATAAGCGTTTAATAAATGCCATTATTATTATTATTATTAAGCAGACTACGAGAGGTGCCATGACCGAATCATTTCAACCACCTGCCCATCTCAGTACTGTTTCTCTGACAGAAGCAACAGGCTGCTTAGAAGGACCGTATGATAATAAATTTCTTAACCCACTTCTCAATGAATCAATCAGAGCTATTTATTGAGCGCTTACTCTGGGCAGAGCACTGTACTAAGCGTTTGGAAGAGTACAGTACAGCAGGAACCTACAAGGAGCTTACAGTCTAGAAGGGGAGATGGACATTATTATAGAGTAAATGAATTATGAACATGGACGACAGTGCTGTGGGGCAGGGGGAGAGGGAGCAAATCTAAGTGCAAGGGAGTGGGAAAGGAGGAGATGAGCGTTTAGTTGGGGGAGTCTCTTGGAGAAGATGTGCCTTCACAAAGGCTTTGAAGGTAAGGAGAGTGTTCGTCTGTCGGATATGAAGAATAATAATAATAACAATAATAATAATGATACTTGTTAAGCTCTTACTTTGTGCGAAGTACTGTTCTAAGCGCTGGGGGGATACAAGGTAATCAGATTGCCCCACGTGGGGCTCACAGTCTTAATCCCCATTTTACAGATGAGGTAACTGAGGCACAGAGAAGTTAAGTGATTTGCCCAAAGTCACACAGCTGACAAGTGGCGGAACTGGGATATGAAGAGGGAGGGTGTTCCACGCCAGAGGCAGGACTTGGGCAAGAGCTTAGCGGTGAGATAGACTGGACTGAAATCTCAAAGAACAATTCCCATGTCATCCCGTCAGCCAATTTAGCACTCGTATTTTCATCTGTATGGCACATTTCTTATTCATTCATTCCTACTTTTCAGATGGGTTTTATGTATGCTTTGACTCCTGTTCCTATGGTGCAAATTCAATTTGTATCTGCCTCCCTCACTAGCTTATGAACCTCCAAGGATAAGGGTGACTTCTGTTGCTCCCAGCTTCCTCCCAGTGTCCAGGTACAGTGCCCTGCCCTCAGTAAACCCTTCGGACCTCAGTTATCACATCTGTTGAAATGGGGATTAAACCTGTGAGTCCCATGTGGGACAGGGACTGTGTCCAAAACGATTAGCTCATATTTACCCCAGTGCTCAGTACACATGGTCCTTAAAACATACCATTAAAATGATAAATACCGATAACATTGATGGTGGTGGTGAAAGATATCTTTAGCATTTACCTTACCACCACCCATTTTCTCCTGAGAAGCACAACAACAATTTGTCCAGGTCTCTCTGGACTTATTATTAATCTTTATCATTATATTTGTGAAATGTTTACTATGAGTGAAGCACTGTTCTAAGAACTGGGGTAGATACAAGTTAATCAAGTTGGACACAGTCCCTGTCCTTCATGGGGCGCACAATCTTAATTCCCATTTTACAGATGAGCTCACTGACGTACAGGGGTTGTGATTTGTTCAAGGTAGCCCAGCTGACAGAAATTATCTGTATTTTTATTTATTTGTATTGATAGCTGTCTTCCCCACTCCAGACATTAAGCTCACTGTGGGCAGGGAATGTGACTGATTATTGTTGTAGTGTACTCTTCCAAGGGCTTAGTCCAGTGCTCTGCACACAATAAGCACTTAATAAATATGATTGAATGAATGAATGAATTAATGTCAGGTGGCAGAGCCAGGATTAGAATCCAGATCGTCTAACTCTCAGTTCCGGGCTCTATCCACTAGACCACACTACTTAACGCTCAAATGCTATTTACTGATTAACCTGCGTCTGTGACACATTCCACACTCAATTAAGGAAGTCTAATTCCCTTGGCACAGTTCGGAGGAAACCATATCCAATGAGAAAAAACGGATTTGTGTAGTCTTTGTGTTGTTATGATACACAGTGCGGGCAAATTCCTAAACTCCCTCTGGCAATGGCTAGGAGATGCTAGAATGTAACCTCACTGTGGCCCTGAAATGTGTCGGTTTTCTTGTTTTTGTGTACTTTCTCAAGCACGTAGTACACTGCTCTGCGTGCAGTAAGCGCTCCTCAAATACGACGATTGACTGACGACCCTGATCAACTGATTTGGCAGGGATCGAGTATGTATTTTGCTAGCTACTGACGAGACCGCTCACCGTGCCGATCCATCCCATTTTTCTTTCAGGGCACTGATGAGAAGGCCCTGGCCAATCGCACGGCGTTGAGGGAATTCCTCCTGATGTTTTCTAGGAGGTCCGGGAGCTGCAGCTGGCCCAGGCCGCGCTTTTCCTCCTGGTCTACCTGGCGGTCCTTACAGGGAATCTCCTCATCGTCGCCATCACCGCCCTCGACCGGCGCCACCACACCCCCGTGTACTTCTTCAGGAACCTGTCTGTCCTCGACCTCTGCTACATCTCCGTCACAGTCCCTAAATATATTTTCAACTCATTTACCCAGAACTGCTCCATTTCCTTTTTGGGCTGTATTACACAAGTGTTATTCTTTATGTCTTTGGCATCTGCCGAGGTAGCCTTACTCACGGCGATGTCCTACGATCGCTACGTGGCCATCTGCCTCCCCTGCGCTATGAAATTATCATGGACCGAAGGGCCTGTGGGAAGACGGCGGCCGCCTCCTGGCTCAACGGGGGCCTCTCCAGCCTCATGCACACAGCCACCATCTTCTCCATCCCCTTCTGCAGGCCCAACGCAATCCTCCAGTTTTTCTACGCCGTCCCCCAGCTCCTGGCGCTCTCTGACCCCATTGTGATTGTCCTAGAAGTCTCCGTCACAATCTCCGCTGTTAGCCTGACCTTCCTCTGTTTGTCGTCTCTCGTATGTGCACATCTTCTGGGCCACGCTGATGCCGGCTGCCAGGGGCCGGGCCAAAGCCTTCTCCACCTGCCTGCCCCACCTCGCCGTGGTGACTTTCTTTGTCTCCACGGATGGCTTCGCCTACCTCAATCCAAAAGGTTCTCCCGCCCTTCTGTCGGTGTTCTATGCTGTGGTGCCTCCAGCTGTGAACACCCTAATCTACAGCCTGAGGAACAAAGACATGAAGTCTGCTTTGTGGAAAATTTTGGGTGGATAATTGTGAACCTAGAGGAAAATGTCCTCTCACTTTTAAGAGAGTCTCTCTTTCATCCTATCATTCTCCCCACCTCTAGATTGTAGGATCGTTGTAGGCAGAAGACATAACTACCAACTCCGTTGCATTGTCGTCTCCAAAGTGCCTAGTAATAATAACGATAATGATGGCATTTGTTAAACACTTACTATGTGCCAAGCACTGTTCTTCTAGACTGTGAGCCCGTTGTTGGGTAGGGACTGTCTGTATCTGTTGCCGAATTGTACTTTCCAAGCGCTTAGTATTGTGCTCTGCACACAGCAAACTCTCAATAAATATGATTGAAAGAATGAATGAATGTTCTAAGTGCTTGGGTAAACACAAGGTTATCAGGTTGTCCCACGTGGGGCTCACAGTCTTAATCCCCATTTGACAGATGAGGTAACTGACGGAGAAGTTAAGTGACTTGCTCAAAGTCACACAGCTGACAAGTGGCAGAACTGGGATTAGAACCCACGACCTCTGACTCCCAACCCTTGCTCTTTCCACTAAGCAACGCTGCTTCAGAGTAAGCGCTCAATAAATGCCATTGATTGATTAACTCATTTAGCCTGTAAGCTCATTTTGGCAGGGAATGTCTAACAACTCTGTTGTATTATACTCTCCTAAGTGACTAGTTCAGTGTTCTGCACACAGTGAGAGCTCAATAAATGCAACTGATTGACTAATTCCTCTAGATTGTAAACTCTTTATGGTCAGGGAATTTGTTTTCCATCTCTGTTGTATTATATTCTCCCAAGCACTTAGTACAGGTCTCTGCCCACAGTAAGTGCTCAATAAATATTACTGATTGATTGATCGGATTAAAACCTGTCCCAACCTGTTTATCTCAAGGTCAAGGACACTTTGTATGGTATATGTTAAGCACTCACTATATGCCAAGCATTGTCCTAAGCCCTAGAGTGGGTACAAACTAATCAGTTTGGACACAGTCCCTGTCTGACACAGGGCTCACAGTCGAAGTCAGAGGGAGGAGGATTTAATCCCCATTTTTCTCTGAAGCACAGAGAAGTGAAGTAACTTGTCCAAGGTCACATACTAGACTGATGGCAGAGTCAGGACTAGAATCCAGATCCTCTGACTCCCAGGCCTGTGTTCTCAAACTGTTTCTCCTTGTTATGGTGCCCTTTGCAATTCAGCTCAACACCTTGTTCAGGTATTCCTGCCAACATATGGTAGTCACTTTCTTGACAACCTGCTTGTTATCAACAAGTTGTGTTTTGTCAACCATTATCTCTGTGATCTGCTTACTCTATTCTACTCTCCCAGGTGCTTAGTACAGCGCTTTGCAACAGGTAAGTGCTCAATGAACACCAGTGGTTGAATGTTTAATAATTACAGCAATAATAACTTACAGATAGATTGATTACCATATGCAGGAATCATGTGTAGTTTACTGTATACTTTGAAGAGGTTAGTACAGTGCTCTGCACAGCAAGCACTAAAAAACAGCATTGCTTGTGGGAATTGTAAGCTCTTTGAGGACTAAGGTCTTATCTATTTTTTCTATCGTATTTTCCCAAGCACTTAGTACCAAGTTCTAAACCGAGGAAGAACTCAATAAATACCACTGATTCATTTGTTGATTAAACAACTGAGCTTGCTGTTGAAGATATGTACATACAGAATTGTTCAGGTTGGGTATAAACAGATATGTAACAGCATCAGGTGAGCATGGAGTAATATGATGCCTACAAATATATAGAGGATAGAGGTGGTTATTGGGTTGATCCTATTTAGAGAGTTGGGAATCTAAAAAAACAAACCTTTCTGCCTTTCACTGCACTATTGAGCCGTCTCCTTCCACCCATCCCTGCAAAAACATAATGTACTCCAACTACCTCCACTTGGTATTGTGGATTGTGGTATCATGTCCCGGTTCCACAGATTATGGAGGAGAGGGTTCAGGGTGGGGGGCACCACGATGTAGAACACAGATACCAGAAGGTCCAGGGTCGAGGGGGAATCCAAGAGCGGTTTGAGGTGGGCGACGATCACAGTTGAGACAAAAAGAGCCACTTGGTATTGGTATTATTGAACAGTATGCGGCACACAGTAAGTGTTTAAAAAATACCATAATTGCTTACTATTATTATTATTATCACTAATAAGAGCTAGGGTAGATATAAGATAATCAGGTCAGACTCACCTCTGTCCCACGAGGGTTTCACAGTCTAAGCAGGAGGGAGAACAGATACTGAATCCCCATATGGCAGATGAGAAAGTGGACGCACATGGAGTGAGAAACTGGGAGTCCAGAGACCTGAGTTCTAATCCTGGCTCCACCCCGTGCCTGCTGTGTGACCTTGGGCAAGTCACTTCATAGATCAGTACCTCAGTTTCCTCATCTGTAAAATGGGGATTCAATCCCTGTTCTCACTTCCCCTTACCTCGTGAGCCCCATGAGGGACAGGGACTGTGCCCGACCTGATTATCCTGTATCTAACCCTGCGTTTAATAAGGAATACGGTATCATTCACTCCCAAGTACTTAGTACAGTGTTCTGCACATAGTAAGTGCTTGGTAAATACCACTGATAGACTGATTGACATATGGTGGGTCCTCTAGTAGAGTAACCAGAGTAGAGATCACGTGTGTTGTAGTAAGGAGCAAGCGAGAAGGTCTCTCTGAGATGGGACAGACACTGTTTCAGGAAAAGCAGAGTATTCCTTTATCCCTTGGGAGAAAATATTCTCCCTAATATCTTCCTCAGGGCGGCCTTCATGTCCCGGTTCCTCAGGCTGTAGATGAGGGGGTTCAGGGCGGGGGGCACCACGGTGTAGAACACGGATACCAGCAGGTCCAGGGTCGAGGGGGAATCCGAGAGCGGCTTGAGGTGGGTGACGATCACAGTTGAGACAAAAAGAGCCACCACGACGAGGTGAGGCAGGCAGGTGGAGAAGGCATTTTTGGCCCGGCCCTCGGTGGACGACATCTTCAGCACGGTCGAGATGATGCGCAGGTATGAGGAAGCGATCAGCTCTAGGCAGAGAAACCCCAGAAAGGAACCCAAGGCCAAGGTGACATCTTCCATGACGTGACTCTCGGAGCAGGAGATCTTCAGCAGGGAAGGAACGTCGCAGAAGAACCGTTGCATGTCCATAGGGCCGCAGAAGGGGAGGGAGAAAGTGCCAACCGAGTTCAGGGAGCCAATCAAAACCCCCACCAGCCATGAGGCCGCGGCCATCTTCCCACAGACCCCTGGGACCATGACGGCCTCGTAGTGCAGGGGGAGGCAAATGGCGGCGTAGCGGTCGTAGGACATTGCCGTGAGGATGGACAGCTCTGAGCAGGCGAACATGATCACTGACAAGACCTGGATTACACATCCTGGGAGAGATATTTCTCTACGGTCGGTCAGGGAGTTGTGGATGGATTTGGGGACGGTGACAGAGATGATCCAGAGGTCGAGGACGGATAGGTTCCTCAGGAAGAAGTACATGGGGGTGTGGAGGCGTTGGTTGAGGACGGTGACGGCGACGATGAGGAGATTCCCCGTCAGGGCCGCCAGGTAGACCAGGAGGAAAAGCACGGCGTAGACCAGCTGCAACTCCCGGATGCTGGAAAACTCCATGAGCTGGAATTTGATCCTGTTGGAGAGATTGGTTGTGCCCTGGGACACACCGGCTGGCTCCTGCTTGGGAAAAAAGGGAGATTTTTCTGACTCCATTGCGGCAATCAATCAATCAGTAGTATTTATTGAGTACTTAGAGTGATGATGATGATGATAATCGTTCTTGTTAAGCGCTTACTATGTGGCAGGCACTGTTCCAAGCGCTGAGGTAGATACAAATTAATCAGATTGGAAACAGTCCCTGTCCGACCTGGGGATCACAATCTCAATCCCCATTTTACAGATGAGGTAACTGAGGTCCAGAGAAGTGAAGTGACTTGCCCAAGGTTACACAGCAGACAAGTCGCAGAGCAGGGATTAGAACCCATTACCCTCTGACTCCCTGGCCCATGCTCTATCCACTACGCCATGCTGATCCTCTTAAGCAGAGGATTAAGTATTAAGTATTAAGCTCTTGGGAGAGTACAATAAAACAGAGTTGGTAGACATGTTCCTTGTCCCCTCTAGATTGTAGGCTCGTGTAAGTTCGTTATAGGCAGGAATTGTGTCTGCTAATTCTGTTGCTCTGTGCTTTCCCAAGAGTGCTTTCCCAAGAGTGCAGTGCTCTGCCATAGTAAGAACTCAAATAATACCATTGATTGATTGATTGACTGAAGCAGTTTCCAGTCTGGAGGTGTATCTAATGTATGACTTTGGACAAGTCCCTTAACTTCTCTGTGCCTCAGTTACCTCACCTGTAAAATGGGGATCAATGCGGGACGTTGACTGTGTCCAACCTCATTATCTTGTACAGTGCCTGGCACAGAGTAAGTGTTTAACAAATACCATTTAAAGAAAAAAGCGGGTGGGGGAGAGTCCTGCCTTTCTGTTTGTCATCCGAAATCACAAATAGTAATAAGTACCGTGGCATTTGTTAAGCACTTATTATGTGCCAAATATTGTCCTGAACCTTGGGTGGGTAATAATTATAATAATAATAACGGTATTCGTTAAGTTCATACTATGTGCCAAGCACTATACTAAGCGCTAGGGTAGGTACAAGATAATTGGGGTGGACACAGTCCCTGTCCCACATTGGGCTAACAGTCTTAATCTTCATTTTACAGATGAGGTACCTGAGGCCCAGAAAATTGAAGTGAATTGCCCAAGGTCACACAGCAGACAGTGGCAGAGCCAGAATTAGAATCCACGTCCTTCTGAGTCCCAGCCCCATGCTCTATCCACTAAACTATGCTGCTACACTCAGGTTGGACACAATCCCTTTCCCGCACGGGGATCAAAATTTCAGTAGAAAGAACAGGTATTGAGTACGAATTTTACCAATGAGAAAACTGAAGCCCAGTGAAGTTCGGTGACTTGCTCAAGATTACACAGCAGGCATCTAGCAGAGGTAGGATGCGTTACTTAATTTCTCTGTGTCTCAATTTCCTCATCTGTAAAATGAGGATTCCATCCTTCTTCTCCCTCCCCCTTTGACTGTGTGTCCCATATGGGACAGGGACTGTGTCTAACCTGGTGATCTTGTATCTACTCCAGCACTCAATAAGGTAAGTAGTAAGCTTGGTAAGTAGTAAGCAATTAGCCGATACCCCAGCGATCTCTAGACTTTAAGCTCTTTGCGGGAAGGGAATGTCATTTTATTGTTGTATTTTCCTCTCCCAAGCGGTTAGTATAGTACTCCTCACGCAGTAAGCTCTCAATAAATATGATTGAATAAACGAATGAATGAATGCAGCACTGATCCAGCACTGTGGTGGTCTGGGGAAGGAGAGGAATCCGTTGAGTCTGGGAGGTGGTGGGGGAAGATTTCTGGTGTTGTCGGGGTTGATGGAGGGGCGGGGATCTATCAGGACAGGGGTGGGACGAGGACACTGTCTGTTGGCACCTCGGACAGGAGATGGTGACCGTAGGCCTCGGACCCTGCCTTGATTCCTGGCCAGATTGAACTCCAGTGCATTTGTAGACAGACATGACAACGCCGTGTATCACTGTCTCCCTCCCACCTCCTTCCCTCCCTCCCTCCCTCTCTCTCTCTCTCCCTCCCTCTCTCTCTCTCAAACACACATACACAGCCCTCAGACTACTGTTATATGCACACACATACAACATACACCCATGCACCTCATACCACTGTCACACACATAAACAAACATGCACCCCTCACACGTGCTTCAAACACCCCCCATCACACCACGGTCTTGCCCACACAGAACCATCCCATCCCTGTCAAACACACACACACACACACACACACACACACACACACACACACATACACACCTCACACCACTGTCTTTCTCTCTCTCGCTCACTCTCTCTCTCTCACACACACACTACACACACACACACACACACACACACACACACACACACACACACACACACACACAGGCACCCGAAATCAAGAGATTTCCAGTAATTTCTTGTCCTGCCCAGATGGAGATTGGAGAAGGAGAAGGGGCGAGGGAATAAAGAGATGGGGGAAGAGAAGGAGAAGGAGGAAAATAAGGAAGAGGAGGGGGATGAGGAGGAGAAGGAGATAAAGAAGGAGGGGGGAATGGAGAGGAAAAGGGAGAGGAAGAGGAGGAGGAAGAGGAAAAGGAGGAGAAAGAAGAGGAGGAGGAGAAGAAAGAAAAGGACGAGGTGAAAGAGCAGGAGAAGAGGGATGAGGAGAAAGAAAGAAAGAAAGAAAGAAAGAAAGAAAGAAAGAAAGAAAGAAAGAAAGAAAGAAAGAAAGGAAGGAAGGAAGGAAGGAAGGAAGGAAGGAAGGAAGGAAGGAAGGAAGGAAGGAAGGAAGGAAGGGAGAGAGAAAGAAAGAAAGAAAGAAAGAGAGAGAGAGAAAGAGAGAAAGAGAGAAAGAAAGAAAGAAAGAAAGAAAGAAAGAAAGAGAGAGAGAAAGAAAGAAAGAGAGAGAAAGAACGAAAGAAAGAAAGAAAGAAAGAAAGAAAGAAAGAAAGAAAGAAAGAAAGAAAGGAAGGAAGGAAGGAAGGAAGGAAGGAAGGAAGAGAGAGAGAAAGAAAGAAAGAAAGAAAGAAAGAGAGAGAAAGAGAGAGAGAAAGAAAGAAAGAGAGAGAAAGAGAGAGAGAAAGAAAGAAAGAAAGAAAGAAAGAGAGAGAGAAAGAAAGAAAGAAAGAGAGGAAGAGAGAAAGAAAGAAAGAAAGAAGGAAAGAAAGGAAGAAAGAAAGAAAGAAAGGAAGGAAGGAAGGAAGAAAGGAAGGAAGGAAGGAAGGAAGGAAGGAAGGAAGGAAGGAAGGAAGGAAAGAAGGAAGGAAGGAAGGAAGGAAGGAAGGAAGGAAGGAAGGAAGGAAGGAAGGAAGGGAGAAAGAGAGAAAGAAAGAGAGAGAGAGAGAAAGAAAGAAAGAAAGAAAGAAAGAAAGAAAGAAAGAAAGGAAGAAAGAAAGAAAGAAAGAAAGAAAGAAAGAAAGAAAGAAAGAAAGAAAAGGACGGGGAAAAGGAGGAGGTGGAGAAGAAGAAAGAGAACAAGGTAAAGGAGCAGGAGGAGAAGGAGGAGGAGGAAGTAAAGGATAAAGAAAGGAAAGAAAGAAAAGGAAGAAAAGGAGAAGCAAGAAGAGGATGAGAAGGAAGAGGATGAGATGAAAGCAGGATGAGAAGGAGGAGTAGGAAGAGGATGACAAGTTGGAAGAGGAAGAGGAGAAGCAAAAGAATGAGGTGGAGGAACAGGGGCAAGAGGAAGAGAGGAGGAGGAGGAAGAGGAGGAGGTGAAGGACGAGGAGGAGGAGGGGAAGGAGGAGGAGGAAGAGAAGAAGGAAGGACAATGAGGTGGAGAAGGAGGAAGAGGAGGAGGAGGAGCAGACTGGAGGAGATCCTAGAGATGAGGGGGAGTTGATGAGCAGAGAGGCAACCAGCAATGTTCCATTCCCTCTAGACTCTAAGGGGATTTCTGGTCCAGGGTCTAACTGCTTAGTTAGTGGGTTATGTGGAAGCCAAATAGCAGCTGGATCCTGCGGCTGAAACTGCTGAACTTCTCTCCTGAAGCTCTGAATCTTCCCCATCCACCAGGGAATCCTGAAAAATTCAATTTCAGCCTCAAGCACCATGGATTACGACTGGGCACATTTGAACTATCCCTGCAGCCTTATTGTACTGAGCGCTTAGACTAGTGCTCTGCACACATTAAGCGCTCCATAAATCACATCGATCGATTGATTGATTAGAGTCAGTTCTATTTTTCAGACTGGGCTTTCATAGTTCTGGGACACTGTATGTCTACAGCACATCCGGAAGTCTGGATCTACTACAGAATCACCTCCCTTCCGCCCCCCAGAATCAGGCCAGTGGAGCCCACACTTACCCATCGTCCTAGGGCCATTGGGACCAGGCTGTGCCCGAGGAGAGCTTGACTCCGTGGTTGGGATGGGGGGGAAATCCCACAGTGGAGTGTCCCAGCTGGAGAAAAATCAGCAGGATCCTGTGACTCTCACTGCACTTGGGGAAAGCAGAAATCCACCTGTTCCCACTTGGCTCCAACAGAATATCAGTTTTGGGGAATCTCTTCCTAGCGAGGCATCGGAATGTGTTTGTTCAATAGATGTGGATGCCGTCTTGTCCTGAAAGACTCCTCGTTGTGGTACTGATTAATAATAATAATGATAATGACTGTGGTATCTCTTGAGCACTTGCTATGTGCCAGCACAATACAATCAGGTCAGACTAAATCCCTGTTTCACACAGGGTTCACGGCCTAAGAGGGAAAGAAGACGGGCATTTCATCCTCATTCGACAGCTAAGGAAACTGAGGCCCATTCATTCATTCATTCAATTGCAGAAAATCAGCGTGGCTTAGTGGAAAGAGCACGGGCTTGGGAGTCAGAGGTCATGGGTTCTAATCCCGGCTCCGCCACTTGTCGGCTGTGTGACTTTGGACAAGTCACTTAACTTCTCTGTGCCTCAGTTACCTCATCTGGATAATGGGGAATAAGACTGTGAGCCCCACGTGGGACAACCTGATAGCCTTGTATCTCTCCCAGTGCTTAGAACAGTGCTTGGCACATAGTAAGCGCTTAACAAATACCAGTTATCACTATTATAAATATTATTATTTAATGAGCGTTTATCATGAGCAAAGAGTTGTACTAAGCACTTGGGAGCGTACTTGATAAAAATAGACACATTTTCTGCCCACCATGAGCGACTTGCCTAAGGTTACACAGTTGACAGACGCTGCTTCTCAGACCCCACACTCTCCCGTCTCCCTCAAGGTGCCTGACTAACCTGAGGGTTCTGCGGTTTCTAGCTGCGGGGTCTCTCCTCCCCGCCTCGCTGGGGTCGCAGCTGCCTGAGGAAAGTGTCAGAAAGAAAATATCTCCCAGTTCGTTCCCTTGCCTCCCACTTCAAGGTGGAAAAGTGGTTCAGAACCATACCGTCTCTCCCCTATAAAGCTATCACCTTGTTCCTCCCATAGCTGCCGTGTTTCGCGGTGCCTAGGAGATTGGCTCCGTGCCCGGTCTGGACTGGGATTCTCTAAAACCTGGGCTTTCAGACCAGGAGGATCTCAGGAGACCAGGCCACTGATCTCTAAGGTAACAGCCTACAGAATCAGGCCTCATTCCAATCATAGGACGTACATGTATTAATCCATCGGATGAAACCTGGACTTTGGTGTCTCCAAGCATCAGGATAGGCTGAATCCTGGGTTGTTTATGGTCCATGTTCCTTGACCATCTTCTCTACTTGCAGCCAATCCATCGGTGGTATTTATTGAGCGCTTACTATCCGTATTTCCCCCTCTTCAATCAATCCATCAATGGTATTCACTAAGTTCTTGCAATTAAATATCTGTAATCTATGTTGATATTTGTAATTTATTCATTCATAATAATGTCTATCTCCCCATCTAAACTGTAAGCCCGCTGTGTGCAGGGATTCTCTCTCTTTATTGCTGTATTGCACTTTCCAAGTGCCTAGTTCAGTATTCTGCACTCAATAATAAATTGATTGATTGAATGAAAGAAGAAAGGAATGAATGTGTGCAGAATGCAGTATTTAGAACTCGTGAGACTACGATACAACAGAATTAGAAGACACGTTCCCTGCCCATCACCAGCTTTCAGTCTTAGACAGACTGGTCACTCACTCCCAACAATGCAAGCGGGCCTTCTTCCTTCTTCTAGACTGTGAGCCCACTGTTGGGTAGGGACTGTCTCTATATGTTGCCAACTTGTACTTCCCAAGCGCTTAGTACAGTGCTCTGCACATAGTAAGCGCTCAATAAATACGATTGATTGATTGATTGATTTCCTCTCACCTCCATAAATGGTTCAGAGGGTTTCAGACCAGGAAGCAAATGGAAGAGGAAGAGATGAAAAACAAAATCCCTTGAATCTCTCCCTAAAGACCTGTGTAATTGACACTAGACTGTCAGCTCCTGGAAGGCAGGGATTGTGTCCGTCTGCGGAATTGTTCCTTTCCAATAGACCCTCTAGACTCTAAGCTCATTGTGGGCAACTTACAACTCTGTTCTAGTGGACTGTCCCGAGTGCTTAACACAGTACTCTGCACACAGTAAACACTCAGTAAATACCATTGATTGTGTGACAATTTTAATGCCTGTTTCCTCTTCAAGACTGTAAGCTCACTGTGGGCAGGCAATAGGTCTACCAACTCTGTTTTATTGGACTCTCCCAAGCGCTTAATACAGTACTCTGCAAACAGTAAGTGCTCAATCAATACCTTGATTGATTGTGGGCAGGAAACATTTCTACCAATTCTGTTCTTCTGTGCTCTGCCATGCTGCTTCTCTGGTTGCCTCAGAGTGACACAGATAAGATGGCACAGGCACCCTCTTTAATAATAATAATAATAATAATAATAATAATGGAATTTGTTAAGCGCTTACTATGTACCAAGTACCGTTCTTAGCACTGGGATAGATACAAGGTAATCAAGTTGTGTCACGTGGGGCTCACAGTCTTAATCCCCATTTTACATATAAGGTAACTGGGTCACAGAGAAGTTAACTGACTCGCCCAAAGTCACACAGCTGACAAGTGGTGGAGTCAGGATTAGAACCCATGATCTCTGACTCCCAAGCCCGTGCTCTTTGAAAGCCACACTACTTCTCTACAGAAGACAGGTACCTTCTGTACAGCTACCACATGGGGTGCTTTGTGGGGTGCAATGGGTAGGAAGAAATACTGAAAATGTCTGAGTAATGTGAGAGCAACAAATTCACAGTAGCTCCAGAAATGCTACTCTGACAACGGTCTACTGATCTTTGGCTTTGTGGCATAAAGCATGGCGGCAGCGTGGCTTAGTGGCTAGAGCATGGACCTTGGAGTGAAAGGACCTGGGTTCTAATCCCTGCTATGTGAACCTGGGCAGGTCATACAACTTCGCTCTACCTCATTTCCCTGATCTATAAAATGGGGAAATGTTTAGAACAGTGTTCAGAACAGTCAGTCCATCGAATTTATTGAGTGCTTACAGTTTTCAGAGCACTGTACTAAGCGCATGAGAGTGTACAATTTAGCAATGTAACGGATACATTCTGTGACAATTTAACAGTCACTAGCACAGAGGAAGCTTTTAACAAATACTTCCACTATCAGAGAAGCAACGTGGCTCAGTGCTATTGTCAGCCACCAGTTGTCAGCTATGTGACTCTGGGCAAGTCATTTAACTTATCTGTGCCTCGGGTACCTCATCTGTAAATTGCAGATTGTCTGTGGGGCCCTTGTCGGACAACCTGATCACCTTGTAACTTCCCCAGTGCTTAGAACAGTGCTTTGCATATAGTAAGCGCTTAATAAATGTCATTATTATTATTATTGATGATGATAATAATAAATGGTATTTGTTAAGTAGTTACTTTGTGCCAGACTCTGTTCTAAGCGCTGGAGTAAACACAAAATAATCCGGTTGGATACAGCCCCTGCCTTGCATAGGACTCAAAGTCTTAATCCGCGATTCACAGATGAGAGAACTGAGGCACGGAGAATTCAAATGACTTTCCCCAGGTCACACAGCAGGCAGATGGCAGAGTCGGGATGACAACCCAGGTACCTCTGGCTCCCAGGCCTGTTCTCTATCCACTAGGCCACGCTACCTCTGCCTAATTATGTTGGCTGAGCAGGACGCAGAGGGAATTCCCACTGGGAAACTCCCAATTAATTCATGGGGAGTGGGGGTCATTGATTGCTGCACAGGATCCAGCCGGTGAGAGCTTGGCTTCTCTCAGAACCCTAAATGTGTCTCCTGCTCAAGGCCCCAAGGGGTAGCAGCTTCTTTTCGTGAGCGAAAATATTTGCGGTGGGGGGGGGCCGGTCCCGAACAGTCTCAGAGGGGGCCGGGATACTTTTGAGCCTTCATTTTTCCCAGAGATCTCCATCAAGCCCCACTCACGGACAAGAGACGGCCTAATCCCAGCCTTGAGACCGAATAGGTGAGTTTCGGTGCAGGAGGGAAGGAGAGGAAAAAGGGGCAAAGTTAGAAGTGTGTGTGAGTGTCTGTGCGTGTGTGGTAATGGAGAGTTCTGGGGATCAACCAATTAACCAGCGCTTTCTGTTCGTTTCAACAAAAACGTTCAGTTCATGTTTTCCCACTCCTCAAGAACCTGAAGTGGTTACCCATCCACCTTCGCATCTTTCAGGAGCTCCTCACCATCTGTTTTTCATTATTATTATTAGTAGTAGTAGTAGTAGTAGTAGTAGTAGTAGTAGTAGCAGTAGTAGTAGTATATTTGTTAAACGCTAGCTATATGCCAAGCACTGTTCTAAGCTCTAGGAGAGATACAAGGTCATCAGGTTTTCCCACGTGAGGCTCACAGACTTCATCCCCATTTTACAAATAAGGTAATTGAGGCATAGATAAGTTAAGTGACTTGCCCAAGTCAAACAGGTGACAAGTTATAGAGTCGGCATTAGAACCCACGACCTCTGACTCCCAGGCCAGGGCTCTTTCCACTGAGCCATGCTGCTTCTCTGTTGAGCCACGATGCTTAAAGTACTCATTCAACTCCCTCCCTTCTACGTCACCTATCTGATCATTTACTCCGGCCCAGCCCGCACATTCTGCTCCTCTAGCGTCAGTTTACTCACAGGGCTCCGATCTCGTCTGTCTCGCTGCCAACCTCGTTCCCCGGTCCTCCCCCTAGCCTGGAACTCTCCCGCCCCTTCCATACAGGCCAGACCACCAGTCCTTCCACATTCAAAGCATTATCAAGGTCACATCTCCTCCGCGAGGCCTTCCCCAATTAAAGCCCTCTTTTCCCCTTCTGCCTTTCCCTTCCACGTTGTCTGTGCACTTGAATCTGTGACCTTTGGCCATTTGACATTCGCCCGACTGTCAACCCCACTTATACACTGTGCGACATTGGGCAAGTAGAGAAGCAGAAGCAGCGCGGCTCAGTGGAATGAGTCCGGGCTTGGGAGTCAGAGGTCGTGAGTTCTAATGTCAACTCCGTAACTTGTCAGCTGTGTGACTTTGAACAAGTCGCTTAACTTCTCTGTGCCTCAGTTACCTCATCTGTAAAGTGGGGATTAACACTGTGAGCCCACGTGGGACAACAGCATCGCCTTTTATCTACCCCAGCGCTTAGAATAGTGCCTGGCATATAGTAAGCGCTCAACACGTACTATCATCATCGTCACCTCACCTCTCTGTTCCTCAATTCCTTCATCTGCATAGTGGGGATTCAATCCCTGTTCTTCTTCCTACTTATACTGGTGGCCCCATGTAGGATCTGATGATCTTGCTTCATCATTAATAGTATTTATTGAACACTTACTATGTGCAGAACACTGTACTTAGAACAGTGCTTGGCACATAGTAAGTGCTTAACAAATACCACAATTATTATTATTAACTCCACCTGCTGTATGGTTTAACTTTTCTGGACAGCATGGCCTAGTAGACAGGGCACAGGATGGAAGACAGAGGACCTGGGTTCTAATCCCAGCTCAGCCACCTCTCAGCTATGTGACCTTGGGCAAATCACTACACTCAGTTTCCTCATTGGTAAAATGGGGATTCAATACCTGCTCTCCCTATGAGTCCTGTGTTGGACAGGGACCGGACCTGACCTGATTATCAGGCCTCCATCCCAGTGTTTAGGACAGCGCTTGGAACAGAGTTAGCGCTTGACAAATGCTGTAATTATTATTAGGTGAAGCAACACTGCAGTAAACCGGATAGAACAATACTGAAATCGAATCAGAAGAGTATGGCAGGAACAAGATGACACAGTTTCTTTCATTCATTCATTCAATTGTATTTTTTGAGCGCTTACTGTGCGCAGAGCACTATACTAAGCACTTGGGAGAGTACAATACAGCAATAAACAGACACATTCCCTGTCTACGACGAGTTTACAGTCTGCGGGGAAGGAGGAGACAGACATCAATATAAATACATAAATTACAGTTATGTACCTAAGTGTTGGAAGGGGGAAGAACTAAGGGAGCAAGTCAGGGTGATGCAGAAGGGAGTGGGAGAAGAGTAAAGGGGGGCTTAATCAAGGAAGCCCTCTTGGAGGAGATGGGCCTTCGATAAGGCTTTGAATGGGGAGAGCCATTGTCTGTCAGATTTGAGGAGGGAGAGCGTTCCAGGCCAGAGGTAGGTCGTGGGCAAGGGGTGGGTGGCGACATAGACGAGATGGAGGCATAGTGAGGTTTCCTACAGAGCTTCATTAGAGAAAGAGGAAGGGAATTAGAAGGGAATCAAGACACATACTGATAAGATCATTAATATCTATGACCTTTAAACATTTGATATTCACCCCCCTCCTCAGCCCTACAGCACTTACGTACAGACCTATGAATTATATATTATGAATTATTTGTATCAATGTTTGTGTCCCTCTCTAGACGGTAAGTTCATTGTGGGCAGGAATTGTGTCTACCAACCATGTTTCACTGTACTCTCTCAAGCACTTAGTTCAGTGCTCTGCACACAGAAATTGCTCAATAAATACCATTGGTGATGAAGACAGAAACGAGACAATAGCCAACCTGATGAGCCTTGTGCAGCTAAGAAAAGGGTCTGAGTCAGGGAGACAGGAGCAAAGATTGGGAAAAAAATATTTCAGAATCAGTTGGTAAGATTTACTGACAACCTAATGTGTTCAGAGCTCTGTATTTAGCTCTTGGGGGAGTACAAGAAGAGTCAAAATACACCATCTCTGTCCAATCACTGAATCAATCAGTGGTATTTATTGAGCGCTTACTGTGTGGAGAGCATTACGTTTAGAGTAAAATCGAGTTGCTAGACATGAGCCTACAGCCATGGAGCTTACATTCTATTGGGGAGAGATAGACATTAAAATAAATATTAATAATCAATCAATCAATACAATTTACTGAGTGCAGAGCACTGTACTAAGCGCTTGGGAGAGTACAATACAGCAAAGTTGGTAATAATAGTAATAAAATTAAAATTAATATAAGGGAGGGGTGAGAATTTTTAATGGTATTTGTTAAGCGCTTACTATCTGTCAGACACTGTAGTAGATATAAACTAATCGGGTCGGACAGAGTCCATGTCCCACAAGGAGATTTAACCCCCATTTTATATATGAGGTAACTGAGGCATAGAGAAGTGAACTGACATGCCCAAGGTTTCAGAGCAGATGAGTGGCAGAGTTAAGATTACAACTCAAGTCCCTCTGACTCCCAGGCCCGGGCTCTATCCACTAGGCCAAGCTGCTTCTCTAGTAGCATCATTTGAAGGAATCCTTAGTACAGTGACTGGCACATAGTAAACGCTTAACACATTCCATTAAAAAAACCCAAAAAAGCGAGGAGTTAACGAAGGCAGTTAGGGATGGAAGAAAGTTTGGGAACACGTGTTCTCAAAAGATGAGAAGATTGGATACTGTCGAAGAAAAACTTCACGGATTCTGCATTGTTTTTGAGAGGATATGTTAGGGACGATAAGCAGCATGCCTAATTCATTCTTTCAATCGTATTTATTAAGCGATTACTGTGTGCAGAGAACTGTAATAATGGCAATAGCCCGGGCTTGGGAGTCAGAGGACATGGGCTTTAATCCCGCCTCCGCCACCTGTCTGCTGTGTTAAAGGTAACACTTCACTTCTCTGTGCCTCAGCTACCTCATCTGTGAAATGGGGATTAAGACTGTGAGACCCACGTGGGATAACCTGATTACTGGTATCTCCCTCAGCGCTTAGAACAGTGCTTGGCAAATAGTAAGCGCTTAACAAATACCATAATAATAATAATAACAATTTACTACTAGTTCTACTTCTAGCACTAGTTGGGAGAGGCGGTTAAGCAGCAGAGATTCCCTTGGTACTCAAGGCCAGCTCGATTCTGAGTAAACCAGAGGTTCTTTTATACAGTACAGCACCTAATTTAATCAAAGCACGATACAGGATAAATACATCAGGAAGGGCAGGAACATCCCATGGGATGGGGGTTTCTACCTTGTTCTCGAGGTGATTAAACCCCACCCAACCTCACTAAATGAGTAGTTTCATCTTGTTTTCAGCTATCCCTTTCGGAAGACCTAAAGAACAAAGTGAAGATGTGTTGCGAACTGGATTGTCATGGTAACCAGAAACGATCAAGCAGACCTATAGCTGAATCGGTTTAGAGAGAAGGGGGCAAATGCAAGCTCGTGACAATAATTTTTTCCCATTACAAGTTGGGTGAAGATTTGGGGAGCAGATGGGAAATTACATGCAAAGACTCCAGGCCTGGGAGTCAGGAAGACCTGGGTTCTAATTCCAGCCTCGCCACTTGTCTGTTGTGTGACCCTGGGCAAGTCACTTCACTTATCTGGGCCTCAGTTACTTCATCCGTCAAATGGGGATTAAAACTGGGAACCCCAAGTGGGACATGGATTATATCCAACCTGATTAGCTTGTACTTACTCCAGCGCTTAGTAAAGAACCCGGCACATAGTGAGTGCTTTACAAATGTCATTAAAAAAAAATTACGCCTAAGAAATGCCTGGGAAATCGGCTCTAGGGAGGGGAGGGAATTGAGGTGGAAAGGGGACGGGGTGTGAGTTTAGGGGAGACCCCGCCGGATGATTTCAGATTCCTTAACAAAGTAGTTGGTGAATGAGGGTAGGAGAGAATTTGAGGTGTGAGATGGTCCAAAGATAACTCTCCTTTTGGACAGAGATTGTATCTACCAATCAATTAATGCAATATCTTGAGCGCCCATTAATGTGCGGAGCACTGTAGTAAGAGCTTGGTAGAGTACAATCGTCATCATCAATGGTATCTATTGAGCGCTTACTGTGTGCAGAGCGCTGTACTAAGAACTTGGGAGAGTGGAATCATCATCATCAATAATATTTATTGAGCGCTTACTCTGTGTAGAGCACTGAACTAAGAGCTTGGTAGAGTATAATCATCATCATCAGTAGTATTTATTGAGAGTTTACTCTATGCAGAGCACTGTAATAAGTACTTAAGCTCGTTACTGTTATATTGTGCTCTCCCAAGCGCTTAGTACAGTGCTTTACATACAGTAAGTCCTCAATAAATACGATCGAATGAACACAATACAACAGAGTTGGTAGAAACACTCCCTCCTCATAATGATCTCACAGTCTAGAAGGGGAAATAGACACTAATATATGTCTACCAACTCTGTCGTACTGTATTCTTCCAAGCGCCTAGAGCAGCGGCTGCCTCCTGGTTCACTAGGGTGCTATTTGAAGCAATTAACACAGCCGGGACATTCTCCGTAAGCTTCTGCGGACTCCACGAGGTCCAGAAATTCTTCTATGATGTCCACTCCCTCCTGAAGTTCTCTGGTTCTGGGACGCACGTTGTCATTGATACCAGTGCCACCATTGGTACTAATTTTGGTTACATCTCTTTCGTCTCCATCGTGGTCTCGTACGCATGCATCTTCCGGGCCCTGCTGAGGATGCCGGCCGCCTAGAGCCGAGCAAAAGCCGTCTCCTTCTGTCTGCCCCACCTTGTCGTGGTCACCATCTTCCTCTGTACAGCAGCCATCTCCTAGCTCAAGCCTATGTCAGACTCTTCCTTAGCTCTGGACGTGCTGGTGTCGATGTTCTATGCCGTGGTGCCCCCCGCCCTGAATCCATTCATCTACAGCCTGAGGAACCGGGAAATGAAGAGTGCCCTGGGGATGCTTTTTGGGGGGCGTCCAGTCCTTCAGAACAAAAGCCGCCTCTCTTTTCTCTGACATCAGCCCCCCGGAATGTCTCCTAGCCCAGGGGTCCTTGCCAGCAGCGGTGGTTAGCAGCAGGGAACAGATTCATCAAGAATTTCTAAGATCAATGCTCCGGACTCACTCATTTTCTACCTTCAATCAATCAATCAATCAATCGTATTTATTGAGCGCTTACTGTGTGCAGAGCACTGTACTAAGCGCTTGGGAAGTACAAGCTGGCAACATATGGAGACAGTCCCTACCCATCAGTGGGCTCACAGTCTAGAAGGGGGAGACAGAGAACAAAACCAAACATACTAACAAAATAAAATAAGTAGAATAGATAGGTACAAGTAAAATAAATAAATAAATAGAGTAATAAATATGTACAATCATATATACATATATACAGGTGCTGTGGGGAAGGGAAGGAGGTAAGATGCGGGGGATGGAGAGGGAGGCGAGGGGGAGAGGAAGGAATGGGCTCAGTCTGGGAAGGCCTCCTGGAGGAGATGAGCTCTCAGTAGGGCCTTGAAGGGAGGAAGAGAGCTAGCTTGGCGGATGGCCAGAGGGAGAGCATTCCAGGCCCAGGGGAAGACGTGGGCCGGGGGTCGATGGCGGGACAGGAAGGCTGAGTAGGTGCGAATGAGGTTGTCGTTAATGTAACTTGGTGATAACAAGGGCCTTTTTCCCGGGGAGGGGGGGGAGGAGGGAGTCAGTCAGGACCGGACCGGGAAGGGGGGTTGGGGAGCACTATAAGGAAGGTCGCTTAAGTGGGTGGGGGTGGAAGCAGAGGGCGTCTATGGCGGCGCTCGGAGGAGAGGAGCCTTCCGGGAGCAGCGGGGGCCACGCGGTGTGATGGCGGGCCTCTAGGGAATGGAATCCCGGGCGTCTATGGCGGGCATCTCTGGCGCTCTGAGGAGAGGATCCTTCCGGGAGCAGCGGGGTCCATGTGGTACCTTCCCTGATAACCACGTTTCCCTCTCCCCTCCCGGCTCAACTCCCCTCCTGGATTCCAGCCTTCTCTCTGACTCGGGTGGTCAGCAGTAGTTTTATACCGGACAGCCCCGTTTCAATACTACTACTATTACTATAACTAAAAACAGTATTTATTAAGAGCTTACTGTGTGCCAAGCATTGTACTAGGCACCGGAGTAGATATAAGGTAATCGGGTTGGACACAGTCCCTGTCCCACAGTCTCTGTCCCACAAAAGGCTCAGAGTACAAATAGCCTCGTGGAAAAGGAATGGGCCTGGAAAGTCAGAGGACCTGGGTTCGAATCCCAGTTATGCCACTTGCTTGCTGTGTGACCTAGGCAAGTGACCTCACTTCTCTGTGCCTCTGTTTCTTCAACTGCAAAATGGGAACTCAGTACCCGTTCTCCCTCCAACTTGGACGGTGAACCCCAAATGGGACAGAGACCTTGTCTGACTTGATCAACTTGTTATCTACCCCAGTGCTTAAAACAGTGCTTGACACATAGTAAATGTTTCACTAATACTATAATTATTATTATAATAAGTAGGAGGGAATAGGATTTCATCCCAATTTTATAGATGAAGAAACGGAGGCACAGAGAAGATATGTGACTTGCTCAAAGTGATGCAGCAGAAAAGGGGACAAGAGGGCATTACGTCCTCAGGGTTGCAAGTCTGTGTTCTAACAGCTAGGCTGCGCTATTTCCAGTTGGCTTGCCAAGATCCGCCCTTTCCTCTCCATCCAAACCGCTACCCTGCTCGTTCAAGCTCCCATTCTATCCCGTCTGGACTACTGCATCAGCCTCCTCTCTGATCTCCCATCCTCGTGTCTCTCCCCACTTCAATCCATACTTCACGCCGCTGCCCGGATTGTCTTTGTCCAGAAACGCTCTGGGCATGTTACTCCCCTCCTCAAAAATCTCTAGTGGCTACCAATCAATCTGCGCATCAGGCAGAAACTCCTCACTCTCAGCTTCAAGGCTCTCCATCACCTCGCCCCCTCCTACCTCACCTCCCTTCTCTCCTTCTACAGCCCAGCCCGCACCCTCCGCTCCTCTGCCGCTAATCTCCTCACCGTGCCTCGTTCTCGCCTGTCCTGCCGTCGGCCCCCGGCCCACGTCATCCCCCTGGCCTGGAATGCCCTCCCTCTGCCCATCCGCCAAACTAGCTCTCTTCCTCCCTTGAAGGACCTACTGAGAGCTCACCTCCTCCAGGAGGCCTTCCCAGACTGAGCCCCCTCCTTCCTCTCCCCCTCGTCCCCCTCTCCATCCCCCCATCTTACCTTATTCCCTTCCCCACAGCACCTGTATATATATATATATATATATATATATATATACATATGTTTATACATATTTAGTACTCTATTTATTTATTTATTTTACTTTACAAATCTGTTCTATTTATTTTATTTTGTTAATATGTTTCGTTTTGTTCTCTGTCTACCCCTTCTAGACTGTGAGCACACTGTTGGGTAGGGACTGTCTCTATATGTTGCCAACTTGTACTTCCCAAGCGCTTAGTACAGTGCTCTGCACTCAGTAAGCGCTCAATAAATACGATTGCTTGATTGATTGATTGGCTTGTCCCCTGTCCGGTACAAATTCCTCTTCCAGTGACTTTATGTGTTGTAACTTTAGTTTCAGTTCACAGATGTCCTTTGTTTCATGTCCTCTATTCCCATTCCTCTGCCTCACAAGTGGCATCGTGTTCCCGGGAATAGAGAGGGAAATGCAGTGGTCTTGGAAAATTGCCGTTAGGAATCCCCTACCATTTAGAGAACTTGTAAAATTTATAAAATGGGGATTGAGCCTGTGAGCCCCATGTGGGACAGGGACTGCGCCTGAGTGCTTAGTACAGAGCCGGGCACATAGTAAGCGCTTAACAAATGTCATTATTATTATTATTGTACCCACCCCAGAGCTTAGAACAATGCCCGACACACAGTAAGAGCCCAACAAATACCATAGTTGTCATTAGTGGCACAGTCTGAGCCCTGCTGAACCTCGGGAATGATGTCACCGATGGGGTACGGGGTCTCCCAGGTAACGAGGTCTCTCGGGCCGAGCCCAGGGCTGGTCCTCCCTGGGGACCCCCTCCCCACAACCATCATCCGGAAACAGTGGATGCCTTCTTTGAGGGGACACTGAGGTCATCAGAGGACCACTGAGTCCCGATTATGTCACAGAGCTTTTCCCATCACTGCTACAAATGCTCAAGAGGGAAAGAGGACAGAGACTGAGCATCTAGACTTCTGCAGTCACTGTCTTCGTTACTGAACGGCTCCGGTGAGTCTGAGTCTGGTGGGGGCTGAGGGGGGTGATGGCGATGAGAAAACACCTCTTGCCAGGTTCCTCATGCTGCTTGTTATAATAATAATATTGATAATTGTGTTATTTGCTAGGTGCTTCCTATGTGCCAGGAACCGTACTGAGCTCTGGAGTAGATGAAAGCAAATTGGGTTGGACGCAGTCCATGTTCCACATAGAAAAACAGCGTGGCTTAGTGGAAATGGCATGGGCCTGTGAGTCAGAGGAGGTGGGTTCTAATCCTGCTCCGCCATTTGCTTGCTGTGTGACCTTGGGCAAGTCACTTCATTTCTCTGGGCCTCAGTTGCCTCATCTGTAAATTGGGGATTAAAACTGTGAGCCCCACGTGGGACAACTAGATTACCTTGTAACTACCGCAATGCTTAGAATAGTGCTCAGCACAAAGTAAGTGCTCAACAAATATCATCATTATCATGAGAAAGTCCCAAATCCCCATTTCATAGTAGAGATCTTTCAGATTTCTTTGAGGAAATAAATCCCCTCTCTGTGCCTCTTCAGACAACCTGCAGATTCTCCAAGAAAATGGCCAGTCTCACAGTTGTGACAGAATTCCTGCTCCTGGGATTCTCGGAGGTCCGGGACCTTCAGCTGGTCCACGCCGCACTGTTACTCCTGGTCTACTTGGCGGCCCAGATGAGAATTCCCCTCATCGTCACCGTCACCACCCTCTACCGGCGCCTCCACCCTCCCAGGTACTTCTTCCTCTGACACCTGTTCGTCCTAGACCTCTGCCTCATCTCTGTCACCGTCCCCGAGTCCATCAACAATTCTCTGACAAACCAACGTTCGATTTGTTATTGGGGCTTTGTGGTTCAGGTTTTTCTGATGGTCCTGTTTGCCGGCTCAGAGCTGCTTGTCCTCACGGCGATGTCCTATGACAGCTACGTGGCCATCTGCCTCCCCCTGCGCTATGAGGTAATAGCCGACCAAGTGGCCTGCGTAAAACCAGCTGCAATCTCATGGCTCAGAGCGGGGCTGAATAGGGCAATGTACACATCAGGGACGTTCTCCATAGGCTTCTGCGGACTCCACGAGGTCCAGTAGTTCTTCTGTGATGTCCACTCCCTGCTGAAGGTCTCTGGTTCTGGGACGCACGTTGTCACAGATACCAGTGTCGCCGTTGGTGCCAATTTTAGTTTCATCTCTTTAGTCTCCATTGTTGTCTCGTACGCGCGCATCTTCCGGGCCGTGCTTTGGATACCGTCTTCCAAGGGCTGGACCAAAGCCTTCTCCACTTGCCTGCCCCACCTCATAGTCGTCACCATCTTCATCTCTATGGCCACCATTGCCTACCTCAAGCCCGTGTAAGACTCCGCCTCAATCCTGGACCTCCAGGTTTCCATGTTCAGCACCAGGGTGACCCCGCCCTGAACCCCCTCATCTAACAGCCTGAGGAACCGGGACATGAAGGCCGCCCTGGGGAGGGTCCTGCGGGGGCATCCATTCGTCCAGGATGAAAGTCCTCTCTATCTCTGCCCTGCCAGCAGCCCCTGAGATGTTTCCTAGCCCTGCACCGATCTCCCTCCGTCCCTTCGCTCTCTTCTTGCCCTTCACTTACCTCCCATCTTCCACACACTTCCCTGACCACTGTGGCCATTCTTTTCTTTTTTTATGGTATTGTTAAGAACTTACTAGGTACCGCACACTTTTCTGATGCTAGGGGAGATACAAGCTAATCAGGTTGGACAGAGTCCATGCCCCATATAAACTCACAGTCTTAATCCCCATTTTCCAGATGATAATGATGATGATGATGGTATTAGTTAATTGCTTACTATGTTTCAAGCAATATACTTAGTGCTTGGGTAGATATAAGATAATCAGGATGGAACAAGTCCCTGTCTCACGTGGGGCTCACATTCTTAATCCCCATTTTTAAAGACGAGGTAACTGAGGCAGTGAGAAGTGAAGTGACTTGCCGAAGGACCCACAGGAGACAAGAGGCAGAGTAAGAATTAGAACCCAGGTCCTTCTGACTCCCCTCTCTTGTGAGGCTGAAATAAGATCACTGACGTGAAAGTGCTTTGGAAATGTAAAAGTGCTATGCGAAAAAATGCGATCTTATTATTTCTTGTCTTTCGGCAGCACATATACTAAAATTGGAATGATACAGAGAAGATTGGCATGGCCCCTGCGGAAGGATGACACGCAAATTCGTGAGGTTCTAGACTGCAAGCCCGCTGTTGGATAGGGACCGTCTCTATGTGTTGCCGACTCAGAGCTTAGAACAGTACCCAGCGCTTAGAACAGTGCTTTGCACATAGTAAGCGCTTAACAAATGCCATTATTGTTATTATTATTACTTCCCAAGAGCTTAGTACAGTGCTCTGCACACAGTAAGCGCTCAATAAATACGATTGAATGAATGAATGCCTCTACTGTGGTGTGACAACCACAGAAACATTTCCCTTCTCCTTTTTCAGCTCAGCTGGGCCCCCAAAAGTCACAAGGTGGAGGATTTGTGGGGCAAAGAAAGGAAGCTTGTCTTTCTCACCGATTACTCCCTCAACCTTCAAAGCCTTATTGAAGGCTCATCTCCTCCAAGAGGCCTTTCCTGACTAAGCCCTCCTTTCCTCTTCTCCCGCTCCCTTCTGCATCGCCCTGACTTGCTCCCTTTATTCACCCCCTCCCAGCCCCATAGCACTTATATATATCTGTAATTTTATTTATTGATAAATAAATAAAAAAATAATTATTGATAATTAATGTCTTTCTTCCCCTCTAGACCGAAAAGCTAGTTGTGGTCAGGCAATGTGTCTGTTTATTGATATATTGTCCGAAGCGTTTAGTTCAGTACTTTGCACGCAGTAAGCGCTCAATAAACACGATTGATTGAATGAATGATTGAATGAATGAGTAAATTAACCAAGCCCTCTCTCTTGCCAGCAACTCCCTCCCCCTTCCCATCTGACCTACCCTCTCTCTGTCTTATTGAAGGCACATCTCCTAGAAATTTTTCCTGACTAAGCCCCCATTTCCTCTTCTCCCACTCCCTTCTGCATCACCTTTGCACTTGGATTTTCCCCATTATGATTATGGTATTTGTTAATCGCTTACTATGTGCCAAGCACTGTTCTGAGTGCTGGGGTAGATACAAGGTAATCAGGTTGTCCCACCTGGGGCTCACAGTCTTAAACCCCATTTTACAGATGAGGTAACTGAGGCACAGAGAATAATGATGGTGATGATAATGATAATAATAATAATGATAATGGTACGTGTTAAGCACATACTATATGCCAAGCATTGCTCTAAGGGCTGGGGGAGATAAGTAATCAGGTTGTCCCACGTGGGGCTCACAGTCCTACGCCCCAATTTACAGATGAGATAACGGAGGCACAGAGAAGTTAAGTGACGTGCCCAAAGTCACACAGCTGATAAATGGTGGAGCCGGGACTAGAACCCAGTATCTCTGACTCCCAAACCCAAGCTCTTTCTACTAAGCCGCACTGCTTATTCACCACACCGTCAGTCTCACAGAGCTTATGTACATATCTGTAATTTCTTTATATTAATGTCTGTCTCCCCCTCTAGACCCTAAATTCATTGTGGGCAGGGATCAATCAGTCAATCAATAAATCAATCAATCATATTTATGGAGCACTTACTGTGTGCAGAGCACTGTAGTAAGTGCTTGGGAGAGTCCAGTAGAGCAATATAACTGAGTTCGTAGACACATTCCCTGCCCTCAAGGAGCTTATAGTTTAAAGGGGAGATGGACTTTAATATAAATAAATGAATTATAGATATTTACATGAGTGCTGTGGAAAGCCTTAAGTACATAAGGCTTAATCAGGGAAGGCCTTTTGGATATGTGACCTTCCAGAAGAGACAGGGTCCAAGAGTGGAGAAAATCAGGGACAGGTCTGTCAATCGGGGTCCGAGAGAGGAGAAGATCAAGAACTGGTCTGTGAATCAGGGTTCGAGATAGGATAAGATTAGGGATGGGTCCGTGAAT